>NC_041382.1:159453538-159456837 GCF_002162155.2 Triticum dicoccoides | reverse complement strand
AGGGAATAGAGGGGGGAGGCACCCCCACCTCCTTCTCCTATTCCGGCTCCTTCCTTAGGGGGGCACACCACCCTTTGTGGTCTGGTGTGCTTCCCTCCTATGGCCCACAAGGCCCATTATTCCCCCGGGTGGTTCCGATAACCTCCCCGGTACTCTAATATGTACCCAGCATGCCCCGAAACACTTCCAGTGTTCGAATATCATCGTCCTATATATATGAATCTTTACCTCTCGGCCATTTCGAGACTCCTCGTCATATCTGTGATCTCATCCGGGACTCCGAACAACATTCGTCACCAAATCACATAACTCATATAATACAAAATTGTCATCGAACGTTAAGCGTGCGGACCCTACAGGTTCGAGAACTATGTAGAAATGACCAAGACACCTCTCTGGTCAATAACCAATAGAGGAACCTAGATGCTCATATTGGTTCCTACATATTCTATGAAGATCTTTATCGGTCGTACTGTAATCACAACATACGTTATTTCCTTTGTCATCGGTATGTTACTTGCCCGAGACTCGATCATCAGTATCTTCATACCTAGTTCAATCTCGTTAGCGGCAAGTCTCTTTACTCGTTCCATAATACATCATCCCATAACTAACTCATTAGTAACATTTCTTGCAAGGCTTATCATGATGTGTATTACCGAGAGGGCCCGGAGATACCTCTCCGATATTCGGAGTGACAAATCCTAATCTCGATCTATGCCAACCCAACAATCACCTTTGGAGATACCTGTAGAGCATCTTTATAATCACCCAGTTACGTTGTGACGTTTGATAGCACACAAGGTATTCCTCCGGTATCCGGGAGTTCCATAATCTCATAGTCAAAGGAATATGTATATGACAAGAAGAAAGCAATAGCAATAAAATTGAACGATCAATATGCTAAGCTAACGGATGGGTCTTTTCCATCACATCATTCTCCTTATGATGTGATCCCATTCATCAAATGACAACACATGTCTATGGTTAGGAAACTTAACCATCTTTTATTAACGAGCTAGTCTAGTAGAGGCTCACTAGGGACACGGTGTTTTGTCTATGTATCCACACATGTATCAAGTTTCGAGTTAATACGATTCTAGCATGAATAATAAACATTTATCATAATATAAGGAAATATAAAAGAACAACTTTATTATTGCCTCTAGGGCATATTTCCTTCATGGCACTCTTGTTCCTCCGCTTGCCGCAGCTCCTCCTCTGTGTCGAGCTCCCACTGCTCCAGGCACTCGCCCTCGTGGCGCTCCTCCGCCACCCGCCGCTATCGCCAGTGCTCGAGGTACATTTGCTCCTGCGTCGGCATTGCCCCAAGCCGGATGGGTGGCGCGCTGACCCACTCGCGTACATCTCCTTGTATGGTCCATGCTGGGGCGCCAGCATAGGGGACAGCGTCGACTCGGTCTTGACGGGGGACAGCGGCGCCAGTGATGGCACGGCGCAGTCTCCGGCAGCGAAGAGTGCCATGGCCTCCGTCATGCACGCATGGTACACCGCCTCCTCCTCCTCCTTGCACCACTCTTCCTCTTCGCTTTCATGAAGGACAGCTGCCAGTGCCGCCTGGTAGGCGGCCTCTGCCGTCTGGTCCTTGTTGTGCACGATGGTAGGTGGCGGGGTGCCAGCCCGCACGTGCTAGACATTGAGCTGACGCTGTTGCTCGTGTTCGATGGTGAACCAGACCTCCCAGTCGGGAGAGTCAGTTGCATAGATAGGGTTGAGACGATGCGCCGGCATCAGCGGATCCTGCCGGCAATGCACCTCCTCCGCGTGAGCCCGCGCCGTCCGCGGCACCGCCGGCACTAGGACCCTATATGGATCCAAATGCAAGTCATGTGGCAGCGTAACATCGGGGTAATGGAGGGGGATGCGGTGCTCCCAGTGCCACCTCGCCTGGTGCACTGGGATGCCTATCTGCTGTGTAGTGCCCAAGATGCGATTCTATCCCAGTCACGTGATGAATTCATGATTGGGGCACAATCACATTTCAAGCGCATAGGAAGGTGGATATCATTCCAACATACCATGTACTGAATAGATGAGAATACAAGATAAAGGCTTACACTCGCCACAAGACACAACATGAATACATCAATACATCAATACATAGCAATCATCATACAGAAGAGCAGGATCCGACTACGGATGAAATCAAACAAAAAAGAAGAACGACATCCACCCTGCTAATCCCAGGCTCCCCGACCCGGAACCTAAATCCCTTGATCGAAGAAGAAGAAGTGGAAGAACTCCAAAAGCAATCAAGCATCGCTCTCACGTCAGATCATCGCATTACCTGTACCTGCAACTCGCAATGCTATAAGAGGGGCTGAGCAAAGTGGTAACATAGCCAAACAACGGTTTGCTAGGAAGGGTGAAAAAGGTTAGAGGCTTATCATGGCAATTTGGAAGGCTTGATAAACAGGTGGTAGGTAGCACGACATAGCGATGGCATCGAGACAACTAGCATAGCAAAGATAGTAGTGAGATCCAAGGTGATGGTCATCTTGCCTGAAATCCCTCTAGGAAGAAGACCGAATCCATGAAGTAGACGAACCAACATAGTCGAACAGATCTTCACAATCGCAACATTACCGGAACTAACAAGAAGAAGCAACACCGAAAAGAAGTAAATAACATGGTAAACAACCATCACATAAACATGACATGATGCACACTCAAGTATGATGCATGTCCATTTTAATGAGGCATGGCAAGTGCAACAATCAATTCTACAAATTAAGTGGAGCTCAATATGCAACGAGTTGCATATTGACGAAACACCACATTCAAGTATTTAGTTCACTCTCGTTTATGTACCCAACAATATTAAATGTTGTTAAACATGGTCAAGAGGTGAAGCATAATAAAACTACCTATCTATGCAAGTTTAAATGAGGCCGGAACAACAATCAACAATTCTAGAAAATCCCATTGAGCAATATTCAAATTTGGTACTGTTCTGCCCTAAATAACATTTTAATGTTGTTAAACAATAAAATAAAGTGCACCAAGTTAATCTATGCATTTTTCTACCCCATTTTACGTATAAAGTTTATTAAATTCCGAGTTACGGTTAATTAGTTATGAAATAAACCATTTTAACATGTCATTTAAGCAAGTTAATGCAAATAGCAAGTTTAACATTTTAAACATGGATGAAAGTGGCATATTATGAAACTAGACAGTACAACAACAACAACAACAACAACAACAACAACAACAACAACAACAACAACAACAACAACAACAACAACAACAACAACAACAACAACAGCAACAGCAAC
>NC_041382.1:159394105-159452234 GCF_002162155.2 Triticum dicoccoides | reverse complement strand
AACAACAACAACAACAACAACAACAACAACAACAACAACAACAACAAAAAATCACACGATGAATCTTGGAATCCATGGAAGGCATCTGGAGCGCTGGTCTCGGGTGGTCACAACACTCCTCCACTTACAAGAGATATCGACCCGAGATCTAAGGATGGCACTGGGGAGAAAACGGAAGAGGAAGAGGTAAAACAAAGTTGCTTCCTTGACAAACGAGTGAAACCAAAGAACCTGGAGAGGTTGAACAACTTGAAAGAAAGAATACAACAAAGATGAACAAAGTTGAAAACACTCCGTTAGAAAAGAGGAACAAGGAACATTACGGGAAGCTTGTAGGTCGAAAGACATGAAATAAGAGCTTCACGAACCAAATGAATATGACCACACTGGTATAATGAGATAGCCAAGGAACAGAGACAGCACTCTAGTAGAAAAGAGAAGGAAAACTTGATAAGATGAAAATAACTTGAAAATAGAACACCACACTTCGGTTAAAAGGATAAGCAAGGAAAAGAACATGATCTTTACAAAATGATATGATGAGTGAAGAGAACAACATCACAATGCCTCCGGAATGAAAGACTAGATTGTTGGGATAAAGGGACGGAGAAGAAAAAGACAACTCCTTCCACAAATGGATTCGGAAAAACATCCTTACGAATAAGGCTTGAACGGAGTTGTTGAAAAATCAAGAACGAAAACAATAAGTTGCTTGTGGGCTTATGAAAACATCTCAAAACCTGAGGTGACAACCGGCCACTAACGGAAACAGTTCATTGGACTGAAGTCAACAAAGAGATGAAAACTTCTCTCATTGAGAGGATAGGAGAAAACTTGGATCATTGATAAGAACCACAAATAGCAACATTCCTAATGGAAGGCTTTAGGTGTAATCTATACCAAGATAAATCCAACGAAGAGATTAATGGATTTAAAATACCTCATTCTTGACAACCTATGAATCGCGAAACATGAATGGAAATTGTCAAGAATGACATAACACCATCTCAAAAGATAAGGTAGAAAGAATTGCACTTGAATGCAAGATGAAGAATGCTTGAACTCATCAAAACAAAACATGTGTTGAGCACCATGTTTATTTTACAGTATAGCTTGGAGAATCTTAACTTCAAGAGAAAACTTGAAGAACAATTGAAGAATGAAAGGAATCCTTGACGAACCACCATGTTGAGCCTTCGTGAGAACTCCGGTAATAAAAGGATGATAGAAAGAAAGAGAAGTTGAAAACACAAGGTGAATCCTTGCAATGATTTAGATGGAGCTTCGCGCGAGTTAACTGAGAGAGATTGGAACTTTGGAAACAAAAGATGAACAACTTAGCACCGACAAATTGATATCACGAATGAAATCCAAAAGAAGGGATTAAACACTTGGATGAAACAGTAATAAGAATTATGTTATGCGTATCCTACATCAATTTGAATTGATGACAAGCAACGGATTTGGCATACTAATTATTCTTCTTGAAAAGATTGAAAGAGATATAGCCAAACTTGGGAAGGTCTTCAATGAACCACCAGTAGGATTGAAAAAAACGAATAAGTTGATATGATAACAATGAAGAGAAAACTTGAACAAACCACCATAAGAATTTGAAACAAACGAAGAAAGGAGAACAAATCATATATAAGAATTAGAAAACAAACGAAGATACTTGGGAGAATTTAGATACAAGAGAATGAAGAGATGACGATCAGACTAGAGAATCCCTGAATGTTGCACTGGAAGCATTGGAGAATGAATGAAGAAACATCAATTTAGTGAAGGAAATATACCCTAGAGGCACTAATAAAGTTGTTGCTTATATTTCCTTATATCATGATAAATGTTTATTATTCATGCTAGAATTGTATTAACCGGAAACTTAGTACATGTGTGAATACATAGACAAACAGAGTGTCACTAGTTTGCCTCTACTTGACTAGCTCGCTGAATCAATGATGGTTATGTTTCCTAACCATAGACATGAGTTGTCATTTGATTAACGGGATCACATCATTAGAGAATGATGTGATTGACTTGACCCATTCGTTAGCTTAGCATGATGATCGTTTAGTTTGTTGCTATTGCTTTCTTCATGACTTATACATGTTCCTATGACTATGAGATCATGTAACTCCCGAGTACCGGAGGAACACTTTGTGTGCTACCAATGTCACAACGTAACTGGGTGATTATATAGGTGCTCTATAGGTGTCTCCGATGGTGCTTGTTGAGTTGGCATAGATCGTGATTAGGATTTGTCACTCCGATTGTCGGAGAGGTATCTCTGGGCCCTCTCGGTAACGCACGTCACTATAAGCCTGGCAAGCATTGTGACTAATGAGTTAGTTGCAGGATGATGCATTACGGAACGAGTAAAGAGACTTGCCGGTAACGAGATTGAACTAGGTATAAGGATACCGATGATCGAATCTCGGGCAAGTAACATACCGATGACAAAGGGAACAACGTATGTTCTTATGCGGTTTAACCGATAAAGATCTTCGTAGAATATGTAGGAACCAATATGAGCATCCAGGTTCTGCTATTGGTTATTGACTGGAGACGAGTCGCGGTCATGTCTACATAGTTCTCGAACCTGTAAGGTCCGCATGCTTAAAGTTCGGTGACGATCGGTAATATGAGTTTATGTGTTTTGATGTACCGAAGGTAGTTCGGAGTCCCGGATGTGATCATGGACATGAAGAGGAGTCTCGAAATGGTCGAGACATAAAGATTGATATATTGGACGTCTATATTCGAACACCGGAAGTGTTCCGGATGGTTTCGGAGAAAACCAGAGTGCCGGAGGGGTTACAGGACCCCCCCCCCGGGGGGGGGAAGTATTGGGCCTTAGTGGGCCTGAGGGGAGAGAGAGGGCAGCAGCCCAGGAGGTGGCGTGCCCCCTCCCATGAGGAGTCTGAATTGGACTAGGGGAGGGGGGTGCGGCCCCTCTTTCCCTCTCCCTCTCCCTCTCTTTGCTTCCCCCTTCCTAGTAGGACTAGGAAAGGATGAATCCTACTCCTACTAGGAGGAGGATTCCTCCTCTCCTTGGGGCGCACCAAGGCCGGCCGGCCTCCCCCCTTGCTCCTTTATATATGGGGGCGGGGGCACCCAAAAGACACACAAGTTGATTGTTCCAAGCCATGTGCGGTGCCTCCCTCCACCATAATCCACCTCCATCATATCGTAGCAGTGCTTAGGTGAAGCCCTGCATCGGTAGCAACATCATCACCGTCATCACGTCGTCGTGCTGACGGAACTCTCCCGCGAAGCTCTACTGGATCGGAGTTCATGGGACGTCATCGAGCTAAGTGTGTGCTGAACTCGGAGGTGCCGTGCGTTCGGTACTTGGATCGGTCGGATCGTGAAGACGTACGACTACATCAACCGCATTCTCATAACGCTTCCGCTTACGGTCTACGCGGGTATGTGGACGATACTCTCCCCTCTCGTTGATGTGCATTGCTACCTCTTGAGCACTGCGTTAGATTTCCTCGAAGAGGAAGGGATGATGCAGCAAAGTAGCGTAAGTATTTCCCTCAGTTTTTGAGAACCAAGGTATCAATCCAGTAGGAGGCTACGCTCGAGTCCCTCGTACCTACACAAAAATAATAGCTCAATGCAAGCAACGCGCTTAGGGGTTCTCAATCCCTTCACGGTCACTTATGAAAGTGAGATCTGATAGAGATGATAAATAATATTTTTTTGGTATTTTTGGTATAGAGATGCAAAGTAAAAATTAAAATCAAAGCAAAAGCAAAGCAATAATAAAGTGATGGAGATTGATATGATGAGAAAGAGACCCGGGGGCCATAGGTTTCACTAGTGGCTTCTCTCAAGAGCATAAGTATTCTACGATGGGTGAACAAATATTGTTGAGCAATTGACAGAATTGAGCATAGTTATGAGAATATATAGGTATGATCTTGTATATAGGCATCACGTCCGAGACAAGTAGACCGAAATGATTCTGCATCTACTACTATTACTCCACTCATCGACCGCTATCCAGCATGCATCTAGAGTATTAAGTTAAAAATAGAGTAACGCCTTAAGCAAGATGACATGATGTAGAGGGATAGTTTCATGCAATATGATAAAAAAACCATCTTGTTATCCTCGATGGCAACAATACAATATGTGCCTTGCTGCCCCTTCTGTCACTAGGAAAGGACACCGCAAGATTGAACCCGAAGCTAAGCACTTCTCCCATGGCAAGAAAAACCAATCTAGTAGGCCAAACCAAACTGATAATTCGGAGAGACTTGCAAAGATAACCAATCATACATAAAAGAATTCAGAGAAGATTCAAATATTATTCATAGATAGACTTGATCATAAACCCACAATTCATCGGTCTCAACAAACACACCGCAAAAAGAGGATTACATCGAATAGATCTCCACGGGAGAGGGGGAGAACATTGTATTGAGATCCAAAAAGAGAGAAGAAGCCATCTAGCTACTAGCTATGGACCCGTAGGTCTGAAGTAAACTACTCACACTTCATCGGAGGGGCTTGGATGATGATGTAGAAGCCCTCCGTGATTGATGCCCCCTCCGGCGGAGCTCCGGAATAGGCCCCAAGATGGGATCTCGTGGATACAGAAAGTTGCGGCGGTGGAATTAGGTTTTTGGCTCCGTCCCCGATCGTTTGGGGGTACGTGGATATATATAGGAGGAAGAAGTACGTCTGTGGAGCTTCGAGGGGCCCACGAGGTAGGGGACGCGCCCTCCACCCTTGTGACCACCTCGTGGCTTTCTTCACGGAGGGTCCAAGTCTCCTGGATCTTATCTGATGAGAAAATCACGTTTCCAAAGGTTTCATTCCGTTTGGACTCCGTTTGATATTCCTTCTCTTCGAAACCCTAAAACAAGCGAAAAACAACAATTCTGGGTTGGGCCTCCGGTTAATAGGTTAGTCCCAAAAATAATATAAAAGTGGAAAATAAAGCCCAATAATGTATAAAATAGTAGATAATATAGCATGGAGCAATCAAAAATTATAGATACATTGGAGACGTATCATGCATCACCATGATCTTACGTGTGCGTAGGAATTTTTTTTGAATTGCTACGACAGTGGCATCCGAGCCAGGTTTATGCATAGATGTTATATGCACGAGTAGAAAACAAAGGAGTTGTGGGCATGGGTATATACATATTTCTTGCCGTCACTAGTTGATTCTTGATTCAGCGGCATTGTTAGATGAAGCGGCCCAGACCGACATTACGCGTACGCTTACGCGAGACTGGTTCTACCGACGTGCTTCGCACACAGGTGGCTAGTGGGTGTCTGTTTCTCCAGCTTTAGTTGAATCGGATTCAATGAACATGGTTCTTTCTGAAGATCAAAAAGCAATCACTATACCGCATTGTTGTTTTTGATGCGTAGGTAAGAACGGTTCTTGCTCAGCCCGTAGCAGCCGTGTAAAACTTGCAACAACAAAGTAGAGGACGTCTAACTTGTTTTTGCAGGGCATGTTGTGATGTGATATGGTCAAGGCATGATGCTAAATTTTATTGTATGAGATGATCATGTTTTGTAACATAGTTATCGGCAACTAGCAAGAGCCATATGGTTGTCGCTTTATTGTATGAAATGCAATCGCCATGTAATTGCTTTACTTTACCACTAAGCGGTAGCGATAGTCGTGAGGCAATAGTTGGTGTGATGACAACGATGCTTCGATGGAGATCAAGGTGTCAAGCCGGTGACGATGGTGATCATGACGGTGCTTTGGAGATGGAGATCACAGGCACAAGATGATGATGGCCATATCATATCACTTATATTGATTGCATGTGATGTTTATCTTTTATGCATCTTATTTTGCTTAGATCGACGGTAGCATTATAAGATGATCTCTCACTAAATTTCAAGGTATAAGTGTTCTCCATGAGTATGCACCGTTGTGAAAGTTCATCGTGCCGAGACACCACGTGATGATCGGGTGTGATAAGCTCTACATTCACATACAACGGGTGCAAGCCAGTTTTGCACAAGCAGAATACTCGGGTTAAACTTGACGAGCCTAGCATATGCAGATTGGCCTCAGAACACTGAGACGGAAAGGTCAAGCGTGAATCATATAGTAGATATGATCAACATAGTGATGTTCACCATTGAAAACTACTCCATCTCACGTGATGATCGGACATGGTTTAGTTGATATGGATCACGTGATCACTTAGATGATTAGAGGCATGTCTGTCTAAGTGGGAGTTCTTAAGTAATATGATTAATTGAACTTTAATTTATCATGAACTTAGTACCTGATAGTATTTTGCATGTATATGTTGTTGTAGATAGATGGCCCGTGTTGTTGTTTCATTGAATTTTAATGCATTCCTTGAGAAAGCAAGTTGAAAGATGATGGTAGTAATTACACAGACTGGGTCTGTAACTTGAGGATTATCCTCATTGCTGCACAAAAGAATTACATCCTGGAAGCACCGCTAGGTGCCAATCCCGCTGCAGGAGCAACGCCAGATGTTATGAACGTCTGGCGGAGCAAAGCTGATGACTACTCGATAGTTCAGTGTGCCATGCTTTACGGCTTAGAACCGGGACTTCAACCACGTTTTGAACGTCATGGAGCATATGAGATGTTCCAGGAGTTGAAGTTAATATTTCAAGCAACTTCCCGGATTGAGAGATATGAAGTCTCCAATAGGTTCTACAGCTGCAAGATGGAGGAGAATAGTTATGTCAGTGAACATATACTCAGAATGTCTGGGTACCACAACCACTTGACTCAACTGGGAGTTAATCTTCCTGTTGATAGTGTCATTGACAGAGTTCTTCAATCACTACCACCAAGCTACAAGAGCTTTGTGATGAACTGTAATATGCAAGGGATGGATATGACGATTCCCGAGCTCTTCGCAATGCTAAAAGCTGCGGAGGTAGAAATCAAGAAGGAGCATCAAGTGTTGATGGTCAACAAGACCACCAGTTTCAAGAAAAACGGTGAAGGGAAGAAGGGGAACTTCAAGAAGAACGGCAAGCAAGTTGCTGCTCAAGTGAAGAAGCCCAAGTCTGGACCTAAACCTGATACAAAGTGCTTCTACTGCAAAGGGACTGGTCACTAGAAGCGGAACTGCCCCAAGTATTTGGCGGATAAGAAGGATGGCAAGGTGAACAAAGGTATATGTGATATACATGTTATTGATGTGTACCTTAATAATGCTTGCAGTAGCACCTGGGTATTTGATACTGGTTCTGTTGCTAATATTTGCAACTCGAAACAGGGGCTACGGATTAAGCGAAGATTGGCTAAGGACGAGGTGACGATGCGCATGGGAAATGGTTCCAAACTCGATGTGATCACGGTCGGCACGCTACCTCTACATCTACCTTCGGGATTAATTTTAGATTGAATAATTTTTATTTGGTGCCAGCGTTGAGCATGAACATTATATCTGGATCTTGTTTGATGCGAGACGGTTATTCATTTAAATCTGAGAATAATGGTTGTTCCATTTATATGGTAATATCTTTTATGGTCATGCACCCTTGAAGAGTGGTCTATTTTTGATGAATCTCGATAGTAGTGATACACATATTCATAATATTGAAGCTAAAAGATGCAGAGTTGATAATGATAGTGCAACTTATTTGTGGCACCGCTGTTTAAGCCATATTGGTGTAAAGCGCATGAAGAAACTCCATTCTGATGGACTTCTGGAATCACTTGATTAGGAATTACTTGGTACTTGCGAACCATGCCTCATGGGCAATATGACTAAAACGCCATTCTCTGGAACTACCGAGCGAGCAACAGATTTGTTGGAAATCATACATACTGATGTATGTGGTCCGATGAATGTTGAGGCTCGCGGTGGGTATCGTTTTTTCCTCACCTTCACAAATGATTTGAGCAGATATGGGTATATCTATGATGACCCACAATTATAGGGGATCTATCGTAGTCCTTTCGATAAGTAAGAGTGTCACACCCAACGAGGAGCAGAAGGAAATGATAAGCTGTTTTCAGCAAGGTATTCTCTGCAAGTACTGGAATAAGTGGTAACAGATAGTTTTGTGATCGGAGAAATTGTAACGAGCAACAAGTAACAAAAGTAAATAAAGTGCAGCAAGATGTCCCAATCCTTTTGTAGCAAAGGACAAGCCGGGACAAACTCTTATAATATGAAAAGCGCTCCCGAGGACACATGGGAATATCGTCAAGCTAGTTTTCATCACGTTCATATGATTCACGTTCGATACTTTGATAATTTGATATGTGGGTGGACCGGTGCTTGGGTGCTGTTCTTACTTGAACAAGCATCCCACTTATGATTAACCTCTATTGCAAGCATCTGCAACTACAACAAAAGTATTAAGGTAAACCTTACCATAGCATGAAACATATGGATCCAAATCAGCCCCTTACGAAGCAACGCACAAACTAGGTTTAAGCTTATGTCACTCTAGCAACCCATCATCTACTTATTACTTCCCAATGCCTTCCTCTAGGCCCAAATAATGGTGAAGTGTTATGTAGTCGACGTTCACATAACACCACTAGAGGCTAGACAACATACATCTTATCAAAATATCAAACGAATACCAAATTCACATGACTACTCATAGCAAGACTTCTCCCTTGTCCTCAGGAACGAACGTAATTACTCACAAAGCATATTCATGTTCATAATCAGAGGGGTAATAATATGCATATAGGATCTGAACATATGATCTTCCACCAATTAAACCAACTAGCATCAACTACAAGGAGTAATCAACACTACTAGCAACCTACTAGCACAAATCCCGGACTTTGAGACAAGAATTGGATACAAGAGATGAACTAGAGTTTGGAGATGAGATGGTGCTGGTCAAGATGTTGATGGAGATTGCCCTCTCCCGACGAGAGGAGCGTTGGTGATGACGATGGTGATGATTTCCCCCTCCCGGAGGGAACTATCCCCGGCAGAACAGCTCTGCCGGAGCTCTAGATTGGATCCGCCAAGGTTCCGCCTCGTGGCGGCGGAGTCTCGTCCCGAAAAGTTACTAATTATTTTTTTCTCATCGAAAGACTTCATATAGGAGAAGATGGGCGTCGGATAGCCACCAGGGGGCCCACGAGGTAGGGGGCGTGCCCTAGGGTGTGGGCCCCCTGGCCTTCATCTTTGGCGAGGATTTTTCTTTATTTATTTTAAGACGTTCCGTGGAGTTTCAGCACATTTGGAGTTGCAGAATAGGTCTCTAATATTTGCTCCTTTTCCAGCCCAGAATTCCAGCTGTCGGCATTCTCCCTCCTTATGTAAACCTTGTAAAATAAGAGAGAATAGCCATAAGTATTGTGATATAAAGTGAAATAACTGTCCATAATGCGATAAATATCGATATAAAAGCATGATGCAAAATGGACGTATCAACTCCCCCAAGCTTAGACCTCGCCTGTCCTCAAGCGAAAAGCCGATAACAATAAATATGTCCTCATGTTTAGAGGTAGAGGCGTTGATAAAAATAAAATACAGACATGAAGGCATCGTGATTATTCTCATAACAGCAACATATATAGATTTTTCATATGATTACTTATGTTCAAGTGATGATCTATTCACAATGTAAAAGTATAAATCATAAACCTTATTGGGCTCCGACAAACTATAATCTCAGTCATTGAAGCAATTGCAATTTATCATAACATCGGAAAGAGTCTATGTCAGAGCTAAAAAGCAAGTCCACATACTCAACTATCATTTAGTCCTCCATAATTGCTAACACTCACACGATACTTGTGGTTACGGAGTTTTAATCGGACACAGAGAAAGATAGGGGCTTATAGTTTTGCCCCACAACCTTTTACCTCAAGGGTAATGTCAACAATAATGGTTCATGCTCCCCTACATCCAATTAGATATATATATATCATGTTCTTTCCAACATGACGAGCTTGCCAAAGGATAAAATGAAAAAGAAAAGGTGAAGATCACCATTACTCTTGCATAAGGTAGAAGATAACAATAAAGGATAGGCCCTTCGTAGAGGGAAGCAGAGGTTGCCATGCGCTTTTATGGTTGGATGCATAAAATCTCAATGCGAAAGAATGTCACTTTATATTGCCCCTTGTGATATGAACCTTTATTATGCAGTCCGTCGCTTTTATTACTTCCACATCACAAGATCGTATAAAGCTTATTTCTCCCACACAAATCAATCATACATATTTAGAGCAATTTTTATTGCTTTGCACCGATGACAACTTACTTGAAGGATCTTACTCAATCCATAGGTAGATATGGTGGACTCTCATGGCAAAACTGGTTTAAGGGTGTTTGGAAGCACAAGTAGTATTTCTACTTGGTGCTGAGAATTTGGCTAGCATGAGGGGGAAAGGCAAGCTCAACAAGTTAGAGGATCCATGACAACATACTTTATCTCAGATATAAGAAAGAAATAACTCATTACATTGTCTTCCTTGTCCAACATCAACTCTTTAGCATGTCATATTTTAATGAGTGCTCCCAATCATAAAAGATGTCAACGATAAGATATCTATATGTGAAAACCTCTCTTTCCTTATTACTTCCTATTAATTGCAACAATGACTAAAGCTATGTTTGCCAACTCCCAACAACTTTTAATCATCATACTCTTTTTATGTGAAGTCATTACTCTCAATAAGATCAATATGAACTTTTTGTTTCTTTTTATTCTTTTCTCTTTTCTTTTATTCACCCAAGATCATGGCAAAATAGTCAAGCCCTTGACTCCACACTAATCTTTATTATATATAGCTCACGGACTCGATTACATAGAGAGATCATAAAGCAAAACTCAAAACTAGATTATGCCATAAACTTTATTCTACTAGATCAAGATACTACTAATAGGATCGAA
Source organism: Triticum dicoccoides (assembly GCF_002162155.2). Lineage (NCBI taxonomy): Eukaryota > Viridiplantae > Streptophyta > Magnoliopsida > Poales > Poaceae > Triticum > Triticum dicoccoides. Next base: position 159,441,374 of record NC_041382.1, on the reverse strand, counting down.
CTAAGAAAAACGGTAAAGATAGGAGTTGTGATGGTGATATGATACCGGGGCACCTCCCCCAAGCATGGCAGTTGCCAAGGGGAGTGCCCATACCCATGTGATTATATCTCCTTGGTTGGTGAAGAAGGTGGAGGTGTTATTGATGATGCGGGCTTGTCATCCATCTTCCAAGGCATAGGTTCACCATCATAGAAGGATGATCGAGTCTCCGGAATCCTCGAACCTGCAGGCAAACTCATTCTTTTGAATCTATATTCATACTCATAGTTTTGGTTTTTCAGGTCATAGATTTGGGCTTGGAGGTTCTCGATCTTCTCATATAGCTTGAAGATGGCCTCCTCGGTGTTCTTGGTATCCGGCTTGTAGTTGTTAGTGAACTCCGCGAGCATCATGTGGCTAGCGTTGATTCCACGCTCCACCATCCCCTGGCACTTGAAAATTTGTTGCTCCATTGCTTCGAGCCTCGTCTCCACGCTTCCGGTTCCCTTTGGTCCCTCAACATCGCGGATGTGCAACAACCCATCACGCATCTCAATGGTTTGAGGGTGTCGCACCACCTCCGTGAGGTAAGGGTTGATGACCTTCTCGAAGAACTTGTCCTTGGAAGCACTTGGGGACGTCATGATAATCTAGATCTGTCAGAAAAACAGCTCGAAACAAAGACAAGAGATTTTTGCGTGATACGGGAGTCAAAACCCCCGGGAGATTGTATAATGGATTTTTACCAACCAAAATACGTATGATGCAAGAAAATGGAGTCCGGAAGGCACACGAGGTGCTCACGAGGTAGGGGGCGCACCCACCACCCTCGTGAGGCCCTCGTGTCCTTCCCGGACTGCTACTTATTTTTCTATTTTTCTAAATATTCCAAAACGGAGAAATATTGCCTTAAAAATAGTTTTAGAGTCAGTTTACTTACCGTACCACATACCTATTCCTTTTCAGAGTCTAAAGCGTTCTGGAAAGTGTCTCTTATGTATTCCTCCGGGGTTACGGTTTCAATAATATTGGTTTCAACATTTATGGGATTACATGAGATATAATGTTTAATTCTTTGACCGTTTACCACCTTCGGATTTGTGCCCTCGAAGTTGTTGATTTTTATGGCACCAGAACGATAGACCTCTTCGATAACATAGGGGCCTTCCCATTTAGAGAGAAGTTTTCCTGCAAAAAATCTTAAACGAGAGTTGTATAGCAATACATAATCACCTGCATTAAACTCACGCTTTTGTATCCTTTTGTCATGCCATCTTTTAACTTTTCTTTAAACAACTTGGCATTTTCATAAGCTTGGGTTCTCCATTCATCAAGTGAGCTAATATCAAATAACATCTTCTCACCGGCAAGTTTAAAATCATAGTTGAGCTCTTTAATAGCCCAATATGCATTATGTTCTAGTTCGAGAGGTAAGTGACATGCTTTTCCATAAACCATTTTATACAGAGACATACCCATAGGATTTTTATATGCAGTTCTATAAGCCCATAATGCATCATCAAGTTTCTTAGACCAATTCTTTCTAGACCTATTAACAGTCTTTTGCAAAATTAATTTGAGCTCTCTATTGCTTAACTCTACTTGACCACTAGACTGTGGGTGATAAGGAGATGCAATTCTATGATTAACATCATATTTAGCAAGCATTTTACGGAAAGCACCATGAATAAAGTGTGAACCACCATCAGTCATTAAATATCTAGGGACTCCAAACCTTGGGAAAATAACTTCCTTAAGAATTTTAATAGAAGTGTTATGATCAGCACTACTAGTTGGAATAGCTTCTACCCACTTAGTAACGTAATCAACAGCAACTAAAATATGTGTGTATCCATTAGAGGCAGGAAAAGGTCCCATATAATCAAAGCCCCAAACATCAAACGGTTCAATAACAAGAGAATAATTCATAGGCATTTCTTGACGTCTACTAATATTACCAATTCTTTGACATTCATCACAAGACAAGACAAACTTACGGGCATCCTTGAAGAGAGTAGGCCAATAAAAACCAGATTGCAATACCTTATGTGCAGTTCTATCTCCAGCGTGGTGTCCTCCATAAGACTCGGAATGACACTTGCGTAGGATCTGTTCCTGTTCATGCTCAGGTACACAATGTCTATAACACCATCTACTCCTTCCTTATAAAGATGTGGGTCATCCCAAAAGTAATGTCTCAAATCATAGAAGAACTTTTTCTTTTGTTGGTATGTGAAGCTAGGTGGTATAAACTTAGCAACAATATAATTAGCATAATCAGGATACCATGGAGTACTACGAGAAGTACTTATAACATTTAATTGTTCATCAGGAAAGCTATCATTAATAGGTAGTGGGTCATCAAGAATATTTTCTAACCTAGACAAGTTGTCTGCAACGGGGTTCTCAGCTCCCTTTCTATCAACAATATGCAAATCAAATTCTTGTAGCAAGAGAACCCATCTAATAAGTCTAGGTTTAGCATCTTTCTTTTCCATAAGATATTTAATAGCAGCATGATCAGTTTGAATAGTTACTTTAGAATCAACAATATAAGATCTGAACTTATCACAAGCAAATACAGCTGCTAAGAGTTCTTTTTCAGTAGTAGCATAATTTCTTTGAGCATTGTCTAGAGTCTTACTAGCATAATGAATAACATTTAATTTCTTATCAACTCTTTGCCCTAGAACAGCACCTACAGCATCATCACTAGCATCACACATAATTTCAAAGGGTAGGTTCCAATCAGGTGGTTGAACAATAGGTGGAGTGACTAATGCTTTCTTAAGTATTTCAAATGCTTCTACACAATCATCATCAAAGACAAATGGTATATCTTTTTGCAATAAATTAGTCAGAGGCCGAGAAATTTTTGAGAAGTCCTTAATGAACCTCCTGTAAAATCTGGCGTGACCAAGGAAACTTCTTATACCTTTGATGTCCTTGGGACATGGCATCTTTTCAATAGCATCAACCTTGGCTTTATCAACTTCAATACCTCTTTCAGAAACTTTGTGCCCCAAGACAATACCTTCATTAACCATAAAGTGGCACTTTTCCCAATTCAATACAAGATTAGTTTCTTCACATCTCTACAAAACTCGATCAAGATTGCTCAATCAATCATCAAAAGAGGAACCATAGACGGAAAAGTCGTCCATGCAAACCTCACAAATCTTTTCACAAAAGTCAGAGAATATAGCCATCATGCATCTTTGAAAGGTAGCAGGTACATTACATAAACCAAAAGGCATATGTCTATAAGCAAAAGTACCAAAAGGGCATGTAAAAGTAGTCTTTGATTGATCTCTAGCCGACACAGGTATTTGAGAGAAACCGGAATAACCATCTAGAAAGCAATAGTGTGTATGTTTGCATAATCTTTCTATCATTTTATCAATGAAAGGTAAGGGGTAATGATCTTTCTTAGTAGCTTTATTTAATTTGTGGAAATCAATTACCATCCTATAACCTGTGATAATTCTTTGTGGGATCAGTTCATCTTTATCATTAGGAACAACAGTTATACCTCCCTTCTTAGGGACACAATGGACAGGACTTACACATTGACTATCAGCAACGGGATAAATTATACCTGCCTCCAGAAGCTTGAGTATTTCTTTTCTTACCACTTCTTTCATTTTAGGATTCAAACGCCGTTGAGGATCACGAACTGGTTTGGCATCTGCTTCCAAATTTATTTTATGTTGACATAGAGTGGGACTAATGCCCTTAAGATCATCAAGAGTATATCCAATAGCAGCCCGATGCTTCTTCAGAGTTTTCAATAATCTTTCTTCTTCATGCTCTGGAAGGTTAGCACTAATAATAACAGGATATATCTTCTTTTCATCAAGATAAGCATATTTAAGATTATCAGGCAATGGTTTAAGCTCAAACACGGGATCACCCTTGGGTGGAGGAGGATCCCCTAAGGTTTCAACAGGCAAATTGTGTTGCATAATAGGTTCCTGTTTAAAGAACATTTCATCTATTTCCCTTCTTTCATTCATGAATATATCATTTTCATGGTCTAGCAAATAGTGTTCTAAAGGATCACTAGGAGGTACGGCAATAGAAGCAAGACCAATAATTTCATCCTTACTAGGTAATTCTTCCTCACGATGTTGTTTACTAAATTTAGAGAAATTAAACTCATGAACCATATCATCCAAGCCAACAGTAACAACATTCTTTGTGCAATCTATGGTAGCATTGACAGTATTTAAGAAGGGTCTACCAAATATAATGGGACAAAAGCTGTCTTGTGGTGAAGTAAGAACAAGAAAATCAGTAGGATATTTAGTTTTCCCACACAAGACTTCAACATCTCTAACAATTACCATCGCTGAAATAGTATCTCTATTGGCAAGTTTAATTGTGACATCAATATCTTCTAACTCAGCAGGTGCAATTTCATGCTTGATTTCTTTATACAAGTCATAAGGTATAACACTAGCACTAGCACCCATACCACATAAGCCATGATAACAATGATCTCCTATTTTAACAGAAATAACAGGCACGCCTACCACAAGTCTATGTTTATCTTTATCACAAGGTTTAGCAATTCTAGCAGTTTCACCTTCGAACTGAATAACATGCCCATCAATATTATCAGACAAGAGATGTTTAACAATAGCAATATTAGGTTCTACTTTAACTTGCTCAGGAGGTGTATAAGTTCTAATATTGCTTTTACGAACAACAGTTGAAGCTTTAGCATGATCCTTTATTCTAACAGGGAAAGGTGGTTTCTCAACATAAGAAGTAGGAACAATAGGATCATTATAAGTGACAGTCTTTTCTTCAACTTTAATAGGTGCATCTACTTTTACTTCTATGGGAGGATGATATTTAAACCACTTCTCATTAGGGATATCAACATAAGTAGCAAAAGATTCACAGAAAGAAGCTACTATCTCAGAGTCAAGTCCATATTTAGTGCTAAACTTACGGAAAATATCGGTATCCATAAAGGATTTAACACAATCAAACTTAGGTGTCATACCTAACTCCTTACCTTCGTCGAGGTCCCAATCTTCAGAGTTGCATTTAATTCTATCCAATAACTTCCATCTGAATTCAACAGTCTTCATCATAAAAGAGCCAGCACAAGAAGTATCGAGCATGGTGCGATTGTTATCAGAAAGCCGAGTATAAAAACTTTGCATAATTATTTCTCTCGGGAGCTCATGATTGGGGCATGAATATAACATTGATTTAAGCCTACCCCAAGCTTGAGCGATGCTTTCTCCTTCGCGAGGCCAGAAATTATATATATAATTGCGATCACGATGAACAAGATGCATAGGGTAATACTTTTGATGAAATTCCAGGTTCAATCTTTTATAGTCCCATGATCTCATATCATCACATAGCCTATACCATATCAATGTGTCTCCCTTCAAAGATAAAGGGAAGACCTTCTTCTGAGCAACATCATCGGGTATACCTGCAAGCTTAAATAATCCACAAACTTCAATCCACATATATTAAGTGCTCATCAGGATGCTTTGTTCCATCTCCTGTAAAAGGGTTATCTAGCAGTTTTTCCATCATACCCGAAGGAAATTCAAAAGGAGTTTCATTTTCAATAGGTTCAGTAGGTTGAGGAGCAACTCTTCGCTCTACTGGACGGGGTGAAGATACCCCAAACAAGCCCCTCAGAGAATTACTTTCCATAGTAACAAGTGATAGTAAATTTCAGCACACTATATAAATTTTTTCCTTACCAAATTCCACCTACCAAAGGCGCTACACTCCCCGGAAACGGCGCCAGAAAAGAGTCTTGATGACCCACAAGTATAGGGGAGCTATCGTAGTCCTTTCGATAAGTAAGAGTGTCGAACCCAACGAGGAGCAGAAGGAAATGATAAGCGGTTTTCAGCAAGGTATTCTCTGCAAGTACTGAAATAAGTGGTAACAGATAGTTTTGTGATATGATAAATTGTAACGAGCAACAAGTAACAAAAGTAAATAAAGTGCAGCAAGATGTCCCAATCCTTTTGTAGCAAAGGACAAGCCGGGACAAACTCTTATAATATGAAAAGCGCTCCCGAGGACACATGGGAATATCGTCAAGCTAGTTTTCATCACGTTCATATGATTCGCGTTCGATACTTTGATAATTTGATATGTGGGTGGACCGGTGCTTGGGTGTTGTTCTTACTTGAACAAGCATCCCACTTATGATTAACCTCTATTGCAAGCATACGCAACTACAACAAAAGTATTATGGTAAACCTTACCATAGCATGAAACATATGGATCCAAATCAGCCCCTTACGAAGCAACACATAAACTAGGGTTTAAGCTTCTGTCACTCTAGCAACCCATCATCTACTTATTACTTCCCAATGCCTTCCTCTAGGCCCAAATAATGGTGAAGTGTTATGTAGTCGACGTTCACATAACACCACTAGAGGCTAGACAACATACATCTTATCAAAATATCAAACGAATACCAAATTCACATGACTACTCATAGCAAGACTTCTCCCTTGTCCTCAGGAACGAACGTAATTACTCTCAAAGCATATTCATGTTCATAATCAGAGGGGTAATAATATGCATATAGGATCTGAACATATGATCTTCCACCAATTAAACCAACTAGCATCAACTACAAGGAGTAATCAACACTACTAGCAACCTACTAGCACCAGTCCCGGACTTTGAGAAAAGAATTGGATACAAGAGATGAACTAGGGTTTGGAGATGAGATGGTGCTAGTAAAGATGTTGATGGAGACTGCCCTCTCCCGATGAGAGGAGCGTTGGTGATGACGATGGTGATGATTTCCCCCTCCCGGAGGGAAGTATCCCCGACAGAACAGCTCTGCCGGAGCTCTAGATTGGATCCGCCAAGGTTCCGCCTCGTGGCGGCGGAGTCTCGTCCCGAAAAGTTCCTCCTTATTGTTTTCTCATCGAAAGACTTCATATAGGAGAAGATGGGTGTCGGAGAGCCACCAGGGGGCCCATGAGGTAGGGGGCGCTCCCTAGGGGGGGCGCCCCCCACCCTCGTGAGCAGGGTGTGGGCCCCCTAGCCTTCATCTTTGGCGAGGATTTTTCTTTATTTATTGTAAGACATTCCGTGGAGTTTCAGGACATTTGGAGTTGCGCAGAATAGGTCTCTAATATTTGCTCCTTTTCCAGCCCAGAATTCTAGCTGCCGGCATTCTCCCTCCTTATGTAAACCTTGTAAAATAAGAGAGAATAGCCATAAGTATTGTGATATGAAGTGAAATAACAGTCCATAATGTGATAAATATCGATATAAAAGCATGATGCAAAATGGACGTATCAATCTACTTCACGAAACTTAAGTCTGAAACATTTGAAAAGTTCAAAGAATTTTAGAGTGAAGTGGAAAATCATCGTAACAAGAAAATAAAGTTTCTACGATCTGATCGTGGAGGCGAATATTTGATTTACGAGTTTGGTCTTCATTTGAAACAATGCGGAATATTTTCGCAACTCACGCCACCCGGAACACCACGGTGTAATGGTGTGTCCGAATGTCATAATCGTACTTTACTAGATATGGTGCGATCTATGATGTCTCTTACTGATTTACCGCTATCATTTTGGGGTTATGCTTTAGAGACGGCTGCATTCACGTTAAATAGGGCACCATCTAAATCTGTTGAGACGACGCCTTATGAACTGTGGTTAGGCAAGAAACCAAAGTTGTTGTTTCTTAAAGTTTGGGGCTGCGATGCTTATGTGAAAAAGCTTCAACTTGATAAGCTCGAACCCAAATCGGAGAAATGTGTCTTCATAGGATACCCAAAGGAGACTGTTGGGTACACCTTCTATCACAGATCCGAAGGCAAGACATTCGTTGCTAAGAATGGATCCTTTCTAGAGAAGGAGTTTCTCTCGAAAGAAGTGAGTGGGAGGAAAGTAGAACTTGATGAGGTAACTATACCTGCTCCCTTATTTGAAAGTAGTTCATCACAGAAATTTGTTCCTGTGACTCCTACACCAATTAGTGAGGAAGCAATTGATGAAGATCATGTAACTTTAGATCAAGTTACTACCGAACCTCGTAGGTCAACCAGAGTAAGCTCCGCACCAGAGTGGTGCGGTAATCCTGTTCTGGAGGTCATGTTACTTGACCATGACAAACCTACGAACTATGAGGAAGCGACGATGAGCCCAGATTCCGCAAAATGGCTTGAGGCCATGAAATCTAAGATGGGATCCATGTAGGAGAACAAAGTATGGACTTTGGTTGACTTGCCCGATGATCGGGAAGCCATCGAGAATAAATGGATCTTCAAGAAGAAGACTGACGCTGACGGTAATGTTACTATCTACAAAGCTTGACTTGTTGTGAAAGGTTTTCGACGAGTTCAAGGAGTTGACTACGATGAGACTTTCTCACCCGTAGCGATGCTTAAGTCCGTCTGAATCATGTTAGCAATTGTCGCATTTTATGATTATGAAATTTGGCAAATGGATGTAAAGACTGCGTTCCTGAATGGATTTCTGGAGGAAGAGTTGTATATGATGCAACCTGAAGGTTTTATCGATCCAAAGGGTGCTAACAAAGTGTGCAAGCTCCAGCGATACATCTATGGATTGGTGCAAGCATCTCGGAGTTGGAATAAACGTTTTGATAGTGTGATCAAAGCATATGGTTTTATACAGACTTTTGGACAAGCCTGTATTTACAAGAAAGTAAGTGGGAGCTCTGTAGCATTTCTAATATTATATGTGGATGACATATTGCTGATTGGAAATGATAAAGAATTTTTGGATAGCATAAAAGGATACTTGAACAATAGTTTTTCAATGAAAGACCTCGGTGAAGCTGCTTATATATTGGGCATCAAGATCTATAGAGATATATCAAGGCGTTTAATTGGACTTTCACAAAGCACATACCTTGATAAAGTTTTAAAGAAGTTCAAAATGGATCAAGCAAAGAAAGGGTTCTTGCCTGTGTTACAAGGTGTGAAGTTGAGTCAGACTCAATGCCCGACCACTGTAGAAGATAGAGAGAAAATGAAAGATGTTCCCTGTGCTTTAGCCATAGGCTCTATCATGTATGAAATGATGTGTACCGGACATAATGTGTGCCTTGCTATTAGTTTAGCAGGGAGGTACCAAAGTAATCCAGGAGTGGATCACTGGACAGCGGTCAAGAACATCCTGAAATACCTGAAAAGGACTAAGGATATGTTTCTCGTTTATGGAGGTGACAAAGAGCTTGTCGTAAATGGTTACGTCGATGCAAGCTTTGACACTGATCCGGATTACTCTAAGTCACAAACCGGATATGTATTTTTATTGAACGGTGGAGCTGTCAGTTGGTGCAGTTCTAAGCAAAGCGTCATGGCGGGATCTACGTGTGAAGCGGAGTACATAGCTGCTTCAGAAGCAGCAAATGAAGGAGTCTGAATGAAGGAGTTCATATTCGATCTAGGTGTCATACCTAGTGCATCGGGTCCAATGAACATCTTTTGTGACAATACTGGTGCAATTGCCTTGGCAAAGGAATCCAGATTTCACAAAAGAACCAAGCACATCAAGAGACGGTTCAATTCTATCTACGATCAAGTCAAGGAGGGAGACATAGAGATTTGCAAGATACATACGGCTCTAAATGTTGCAGACCCGTTGACTAAGCCTCTCTCGCGAGCAAAACATGATCAGCACCAAGACTCCATGGGTGTTAGAATCATTACTGTGTAATCTAGATTATTGACTCTAGTGCAAGTGGGAGACTGAAGGAAATATGCCCTAGAGGTAATAATAAAGTTGTTATTTATATTTCCTTATATCATTATAAATGTTTATTATTCATGCTAGAATTGTATTAACCGGAAACTTAGTACATGTGTGAATACATAGACAAACAGAGTGTCACTAGTTTGCCTCTACTTGACTAGCTCATTGAATCAATGATGGTTATGTTTCCTAACCATAGACATGAGTTGTCATTTGATTAACGGGATCACATCATTAGAGAATGATGTGATTGACTTGACCCATCCGTTAGCTTAGCACGATGATCGTTTAGTTTGTTGCTATTGCTTTCTTCATGACTTATACATGTTACTATCACTATGAGATCATGTAACTCCCGAGTACCGGAGAAACACTTTGTGTGCTACCAAACATCACAACATAACTGGGTGATTATAAAGGTGCTCTATAGGTGTCTCCGATGGTGCTTGTTGAGTTGGCATAGATCGAGATTAGGATTTGTCACTCCGATTGTCGGAGAGGTAACTCTGGGCCCTCTCGGTAATGCACATCACTATAAGCCTTGCAAGCATTGTGATTAATGAGTTAGTTGCGGGATGATGCATTAGGGAACGAGTAAAGAGACTTGCCGGTAATGAGATTGAACTAGGTATAAGGATACCGACGATCGAATCTCACGCAAGTAACATATCTATGACAAAGGGAACAATGTTTGTTGTTATGCGGTTTGACCGATAAAGATCTTTGTAGAATATGTAGGAACCAATATAAGCATCCAGGTTCCGCTATTGGTTATTGACTGGAGACGAGTCTCGGTCATTTCTACATAGTTCTCAAACCTGTAGGGTCCGCACGCTTAAAGTTCGGTGACGATCGATAATATGTGTTTTGATGTACCGAAGGTAGTTCGGAGTCCCGTATGTGATCGCGGACATGACGAGGACTCTTGAAATGGTTGAGACGTACAGATTGATATATTGGACGGCTATATTCGGACACCGGAAGTGTTCCGGATGGTTTCGGAGAAAACCAGAGTGCCGGAGGGGTTACCGGAACCCTCCCCCCCCCCCCCCGAGGGGGGGAGTATTGGGCCTGAGGGGAGAGATAGGTCAGTAGCCCAGGAGGTGGCGCGCCCCCTCCCATGAGGAGTCTAAATTGGACTAGGGGAGGGGGGTGCGGCCCCTCTTTCCCTCTCCATCTCCCTCTCTTTGCTTCCCCCTTCCTAGTAGGACTAGGAAAGGATGAATCCTACTCCTACTAGGAGGAGGATTCCTCCTTTCCTTGGGGCGCACCAAGGCCGGATGACCTCCCCCCTTGCTCCTTTATATACGGGGGCTGGGGGCACCCAAAAGACACACAAGTTGATTGTTCCAAGCCGTGTGCGGTGCCCCCCTCCACCATAATCCACCTCGATCATATTGTAGCAATGCTTAGGCGAAGCCCTGCATCAGTAGGAACATCATCACCGTCATCACGTTGTCGTGCTGACAGAACTCTCCCGCGAAGCTCTGGTGGATCGGAGTTCATTGGACGTCATCAAGCTGAATGTGTGCTGAACTCGGTGGTGACGTGCGTTCGGTACTTGGATCGGTCGGATCGTGAAGACGTACGACTACATCAACCGTGTTCTCATAACGCTTCCGCTTACGGTCTATGAGGGTACGTGGATGATACTCTCCCCTCTCGTTGATATGCATCACCATGATCTTGCATGTGCGTAGGAATTTTTTTGAATTACTACGTTCCCAAACATTTAGAATCGAGAAATCTTCTGAAATAATGGCATTCGGATGATCGAGAAAGGAAAGCAACCCCTAAAATGCGTCGGATGGGTGAAAATAGTTCTCGCGATCGAAAACAATTATGAGAGGATGGCATCAAGCTTGAACTACACATCTTCAAGAGAACGGAGCAAGATTTAAGAGAAAACTTCTTCAGTCTTCAAAAGCTGAGAATGATGACGAGAAACACCACCAAGAATTGTTGTGGCACTCCGGAATGAAGAATAGAAAGGTTGAACCAACGATGATTTTTTAAAAAAAATCTTGGAGAAAGACATATGATGGATGATAATTCATTCTTACATCAAATTTGAAGGAATTTGAGAATAACTCTAGAAAAAATTAGAAGAGTCGAGTAAGATCCTGGGAAAGGACCTGTGGGTTAGGGCCCACTCAAGAGAAAACACTGTTGAACGATTTATTGAAAGGGGGATTGCACCAGTTGAATTAAATGTCTTGAATGAGATAACAACCTCAAAATAACTTGAACGGATTGAGAATGGGAACATGGATCTTCTGAGATATCTTCAGCACTCCGGAACAAATGAAAAGCGAGAGGTGAATGATTAAGAGATACACCGGCATAAGAAAGCACTTGAAACGAGGAAGGGGATAAGATCAACACCAAAAGCTTGAATTGAATCCACCGGACAAGAAAAGAGAACAAAGAATGATAAACTTGAAGCTTCCTTAGTATGTTCCTGAGAATCTCCGGATAAGAACATTGACGGAAAAGAATGGAGAGACTTCCCATCAATAAAAAGGATATTTGCTTAAGAAATCTGAGTCTTGAAGAAAAAGGTGGGAGGGCGGGAAAAACAAAGACAACTTGGGATGGATGAAACAAATACCGTTGAGAAAACTTAGAATTGATCTCGCGAATGAGGAAATGATAGGATCATCTTGACGAGAAGCGCATCGGTTGGAAAAGAATTGACATGAAAATCTCGATAAACAAGAACGATTAGCACTCCCATAGAAATATGAGAACACTGCTTAGATTAAGGTATGGAATCAACACTTGACATCGAAGCAACTCGAATACCACAACAAAAACAAAACAAGGATTTGGCTCACAGAATAAGCCAAAAACAAACATATGATAGAGATTCATCCGAAGTTTTCGTGGTGGGGCCCGCACGGGCTCAATCGTACAACACCATCATATACAAGGTAGTGCACATGACATACGAAGCGTCACCGAGTCAGCGTAGCCAAAGACTCTTTAAGACACAATGAGACCACTATAAAACCAATCGTGGATAGGCAGACCACTAGACGCCGAACCCCAATCTCATATCATCCATCTGTCGAAAGATATTCTAGGTAACTACTTGAATACCCACCTAATAACTCCCTAAACTTTCTGGTTATGCAATCTGGTGTTGGGGATACAGGGAGGCACAAATATCTCACACAACTAACAAGCCCTACGCTCCAAGTGTATCCATCCTTCAACACATAACCAAGAAAACTTCGAAAATTGTGTACCTTAGACCTTCGAAAACATCTGATATACTAGATGTGGCAATACATTTGATCGCTCTCCCCAGTACTAGGTGTCGTCAAACTACTCTCACCACAAAGAGTATAGAAGTGTTTTCGATGTCGACGACCTCTGGTATTCCGGAACTAAAACGATAAGCACTGTGACAAAAACACCTTGGAGCTCAACTCCCCCGAACACTGCCACAACCCCTAAATGTCAGGAGGCACCAAGACAGAATTCCCGTCACAATGATATCGCAACGATCCAACAATACCTGCTTGATCCTAAAAAATGAGTGAAAAAGAGGAGAGTGAAGTCAAAACAGCTATGTCAGGAGACCTCACCAGAGCAACGAAGGGGCTGAGGGGTAAAAAAGAAATCCTACTCTCTGATATAACTAGCCTCAAAATAGCTTTTTTTGCTTCTAAACTCAACAACGGCAGAGGTTCGATCAAACAAGGGGGCTCCTTAGGTCGGTAAGGCTCTGATACCAACTTGTAGCACCAAGATGCTATTATATCCCAATCACGTGATGAATTCATGATCGGGGCACAATCGCATTTCGAGCGCATAGCAAGGTGGATATCATTACAACATACCATGTACTGAACAGATGAGAATACAAGATAAAGGCTTACACTCGCCAAAAGCCACAACATGAATACATCAATACATCAATACATAGCAATCATCATACAGAAGAGCAGGATCTGACTACGGATGAAATCAAACGAAGAAGAAGAACGACATCCACCCTACTAATCCCAGGCTCCCCGACCTGGAACCTAAATCCCTTGATCGAAGAAGAAGAAGCAGAAGAACTCCAAAAGCAATCAAGCATCGCTCTCACGTTAGATCATCGCATTACCTGTACCTACAACTAGCAATGCTATAAGAGGGACTGAGCAAAGTGGTAACATAGCCAAACAACGGTTTGCTAGGAAGGGTGAAAAAGGTTAGAGGCTTATCATGGCAATTTGGAAGGCTTGATAAACAGGTGGTAGGTAGCGCGACATAGCGATAGCATCGAGACAACTAGCATAGCAAAGATAGTAGTGAGATCCAAGGTGACGGTCATCTTTCCTGAAATCCCTCTAGGAAGAAGACCAAATCCATGAAGTAGACGAACCAACGTAGTCGAACGGATCCTCACAATCGCAACGTTAATGGGACTAACAAGAAGAAGCAACACCGAAAATAATCAAACAACATGGTAAACAACCATCACATAAACATGACATGATGCACACTCAAGTATGATGCATGTCCATTTTAATGAGGCATGGCAAGTGCAACAATCAATTCTACAAATTAAGTGGAGCTCAATATGCAATGAGTTGCATATTGACGAAACACCACATTCAAGTATTTAGTTCACTCTCTTTTATGTACCCAACAATATTAAATGTTTTTAAACATGGTCAAGAGGTGAATCATAATAAAACTACCTATCTAGGCAAGTTTAAATGAGGCTGGAACAACAAGCAACAATTCTGGAAACCCCCATGAGCAATATTCGAATTTGGTACTGTCTGACCTAAATCATATTTTAATGTTGTTAAACAATAAAATAAAGTGCACCAAGTTAATCTATGCATTTTTCTACCCCATTTACGTATAAAGTTTATTAAATTCCGAGTTACGGTTAATTAGTTATGAAATAAACCATTTTAACATGTCATTTAAGCAAGTTAATGCAAGCAGCAAGTTTAACATTTGAAACATGGATGAAAGTGCATATTATGAAACTAGACAGAATTCTAAGCATTTTTCATATATGAAGTTTTTACATATGATGCACAGTTTGTGATTTATGATATGCATGAAGTTAGAGGGTTTTTCTGCAAAACAGTAATACTCTGGAAATTAGACAAATTCGCATAACTAGAAAAAAACACATCGGGCTGAAACTGGCTGGCCCAACAATTGGAAAAAAAGAAGAGGACTGCTACCTCTTGAGCATGCATTGGTTTTCCCTTGAAGAGGAAAGGGTGATTCAGCAAAGTAGTGTAAGTATTTACCTTAGTTTTTTTAGAACCAAGGTATCAATCCAATAGGAGATAACGCACAAGTCACCTCGTACCTGCACAAACAATCAAGAACATTGCAACCAACGCGATAAAGGGCTTGTCAATCCCTTCACGTTCACTTGCAAAAGTGAGATCTGATAGAGATAGTAAAGTAAATATTTTTGGTATTTTTGTTGTATAGATTGGAAAGTAAAGATTGCAAAATAGTAAACGAGATACGATGTAAATAAAAGAGATGCAATATAATAAGAAAGAGACCCGGGGGCCATAGGTTTCACTATTGGCTTCTCTCAAGATAGCATGTATTACGGTGGGTGAACAAATTACTGCTGAGCAATTGATAGAAAAGTGCATAGTTATGAGAATATATAGGCAATGATCATGAATATAGGCATCATGTCTGTGTCAAGTAGATCGAAATGATTCTGCATCTACTACTATTACTCCACACATTGACCGCTATCCAGCATGCATCTAGAGTATTAAGTTCATAAGAACAGAGTAACGCATTAAGCAAGATGACTTGATGTAGAGGGATAAACTAAAGCAATATGATATAAACCCCATCTTTTTATCCTCAATGGCAACAATACGATAAGTGCCTTGCTGCCCCTACTGTCACTGGGAAAGGACACCGCAAGATTGAACCCAAAGCTAAGCACTTCTCCCATTGCAAAAAGATCAATCTAGTAGGCCAAACTAAACCGATAATTCGAAGAGACTTGCAAAGATATCAAATCATGCATATAAGAATTCAGAAAAGAACCAAATAATATTCATAGATAATCTTGTTCATAAACCCACAATTCATCATATCTCGGAAAACACACCGCAAAAGAGTATTACATCGATAGATCTGCAAGAACATCAAGGAGAACTTTGTATTGAGAATCAAAGAGAGAGAAGTCATCTAGCTAATAACTATGGACCCGAAGGTCTGTGGTAAACTACTCACGCTTCATCGGAGAGGCTATGGTGTTGATGTAGAAGCCCTCCGTGATCGATCCCCCCTCCAGCAGATCACCGGAAAAGGCCCCAAGATGGGATCTCACAGGTACAGAAGGTTGCGGCGGTGGAAAAGTGGTTATGTGGCTCCCTATGATTGATCTAGGGTATGAGAGTACATATAGGCGGAAGAAGTACGTCGATGGAGCTATGTGGGGCCCACGAGTGTGGGAGCGCGCCTACCCCCGTGGGCGTGCCCTCCTGCCTCGTGGCCGCCTCACGGAGGTCCAGACTTCAACTCCAAGTCTTCTGGTTTGCTTTCGGTCCAAGAAAGATCATTGCGAAGGTTTCATTCCGTTTGGTATTCCTTTTCTGTGAAACTCTAAAATAGGCAAAAAAGACAGAAACTAGCACTGGGCCTCCAGTTAATAGGTTAGTCCCAAAAGTAATAGAAAATAGCATATTAAATCCCGTTAAACATCCAAACAGATAATATAATAGCATGGAACAATCAAAAATTATTGATGTGTTGGAGACGTATCAAGGGCTCATAGGGATGGCCTCACCATGGGTGAAGGACCGAGTCGGTGGTGGAGGGAGGCCGAAGCAGGCCGGCTTGGGGCGGCCTGTGGCAGCGTGGGAGGCAGTCAACACTTGGCGGCCCGCTCATCCTCTTGCTCAAAGCAGAGGATGCAGGGGGTGAAGTAGGGGACTCGGCAACGATAGGAATTGGGCGCGGAGGAGGCCAGGAGGCGCGGCGAAGGCGGATCCATGCAGCGGCGCGCCCGGCAATAACTTGACGACGGCGGGTCAACTGAGGTCGTGGTCGATGCGGACAAGCGTTCTAGCTCGATGCAAAGGAAGACGGCAGACAACGACTTCCTGGGACTTGGCGGGGCGTTCCTCCTGGTGGTCCTTGACGGTGGAGACAGGGCGCTAGTGCTCCGGCAGCTTGGTCGCCGGCAGAGTGACGGACGAGGACGGTGAGGTCCTGATCGAGGCGAACGGCCACCAGGGAGAAGGCTGGCGCAACGCCGCGAGATGCAGACGACGTTGGTGCATGGGAGCGACCGCGAACCAGAAGCGGAGGCGGAGCTCGAGCGAGGTGCCCCCATGGCTTCCTGCAGAACACAGAAATCAAGAGAGATTGAGAGACCGAAAGGAGAGAGAGCCGGAGGGAGAGATAAGGAAGTAGGGGCATGGCCTGGCCGATGGATGGATGCATCAGGAGTGGAGGGGAGATCGAGCAGAGGAGTGGCGGCTGCGGGAAATCCGTTCGTGATCGGCCTCCTCAACTGTGTATCGTTCGAAAGGCAGGGCGGCAGAGCCCCCAACCGAGGAGAAGCTGGAGGCTGCTAGGTTGGGGATGGATCCCGAGGAGGATTTGGTGGGGAGTGCGGCAGCGGGTGAAGGGACAAGTCCCTAGATTTTAGGGTTAGACTATTTATATAGGTAGGGATTAGAGTAGGGGTTAATCCGTTCCTCCGATCAAAATCGGACGGTCAGGAAAATTAGGCTAGGGAGTCCAATAAATAACACGAAGTTATTTTCTGGATGTTTGGGGATGATCTGGACCCAACGGTGACGATAAAATGGGCCAGGTTTTGGGAAGGTTTCAGATGTGTGCGAAGGGTCTATGCACTGCACAAAGAGGGTTAGGCGGTCATGGTCAAGAGGGAAGTGAAAACCCGATTGGTCTGGAACGGTCAAGGAAGGCAAAGCGGTCAAGAGGGAAGGTGGTGAAGGCAAAGGGAGAAACGTCAACGACGAACGAATGCAAGTTTTTTAAAAATGACGGCAACGAAGTGCCGATGAAATGCAAATGATGACATGATGAAATGCAACAACAACAACAACAACAACAACAACAACAACAACAACAACAACAACAACAACAACAACAACAACAACAACAACAACAACAACAAATCACAAGACGAATCTCGGAATCCATGGAAAACATATGGAGCACCGGTCTCGGGTTGTCACACGCTGCCTCGACGAGTGGGCTAATGCCGGCGGCGGAGGAGGGATCGCACGTGAAGAGGATGAGGAAGGGGACTTGCCCTTGTTTTTGCCGGCGAAGAAGCCCATGGTGGCGCAAGCTGGCTAGGGTTTGTCACCAGTGAGGGAGCAGCAGGGGTGGAAAGATGGGGACGGGAGATTGGAAGAAGAGGACGAGCCCCCCCCCCCCCTGAGGGAGTCATGGACTAAGGGGTCCTCGGGTGCCCGATATATTGGATATGGGCCGGACTGGTGGGCTGTAAGGATACAAAGACCGAAGACTCTACCCGTGTCCAGATAGGACTCTCCTTGGTGGGGAAGGCAAGCTTGGCGACCGGCTATGAGGATTCCTTTCTCTGTAACTGACCTTGTGTAACCCTAGATCCCTCCCGTGTCTATATAAACCAGAGGGCTAGGTCCGCAGATAGGCCGAATCCCGAATAATCATAGCCAGGTTAGACTCTTAGGGTTTAGCCATTATGATCTCATGGTAGATCAACTCTCGTAATACTCATATTCATCAAGATCAATCAAGCAGGACGTAGGGTATTACCTCCATAGAGAGGGCCCGAACCTGGGTAAAACATTGTGTCCCCCGTCTCCTGTTACCATCGATCCTAGACGCACAGTTCGGGACCCCCTACCCGAGATCCGCCGGTTTTGACACCGACATTGGTGCTTTCATTGAGAGTTCCACTCTGCCGTCCTCAAAAGGTTTGATGGCTCCTTCGATCATCTACAATGGCGTTGTCCAAGGGGAGGTCCTCCTCCCCGGACAGATCTTCGTGTTCGGCGGCTTCGCACTATGGGCCAACTCGCTTGGCCATCTGGAGCAGATCGACAGCTACGCCCCTGGCCGTCAGGTCAAATTCGAGAGCTTGAACTACGTCGCGGATATCCGCGGAGACTTGATCTTCGACAGATTAGATACCACGGCAATCGCTCCGTCACCTCGATGAACATGACTTAGATCTGTCATCGGGCCATACCCAGGAAATTGCACCTGTAACCGCTCTGGCCTTAGATCCGAAGCAGGTCGTGCCATCCGAGGACAGGAAGCTTAACCCCGCCACGGAAGCCGCAGACTCCATGGCTTTGGAGCCACACAAAGACCTAACCTCTGGTAATGCCTGTGTCACAGAAACCTCGGGCTCGTTTCCGGTTAAAATTTCTGAACTATGTGCGTCCGCGCATGTCAAGCATGATCGGTTATCGATCGCCGAATTCAGCGTCGCAGACATCTTCCGGCACTCACCCTTGGGTGATGTGCTGAATTCATTAAAAAATCTATCCTTAGCGGGGGATTCACAGTCGAACTATATCCGGTTCAAACTAGAAGCTGATGACAGGGAATTTCGCTCCCCACCCTCCACCCACTTCATAGCCATTGTCGAAGACTTAACTGACATGCTCGATTACGGCTCCGACGACATCGACGGAATGGACGACGATGCCAGAGAAGAAGAGGCCCAGGACTCGCCATTCACCGGACGCTGGACGGCCACTTCCTCATACGATGAATACATGGTGGATGCACCAAAGGAGAACAGCGGCGACGACAAAGAAGATCCAGTTGAGGATAAACCTCCTGAGATACAATCGAAACGCCGGCGTCAGCGGCGCCGCTCTAAGTCACGCCACAATAAAGATAGCAACATCCGCACAGGAGAAGATAACACTCCAGAAGGTGCCGAAGACAATGAAGACCCCGTTGACGCAGCTACCAAACAGGATGAATGGGAAGATGGGCAGGTTAGCCCTAGTAAACAGGCCACGCACGAGCACTCGAAGGACAATAATTATCTTCCGCTCTCCAAAGAGGAGGCGAGCCTCGGCACCGAGGATTTCATCATGCCTGAGGAACCTCTTGAGCAGGAGTGCTTCAAGCGCCACCTAATAGCCACTGCAAGGAGCCTGAAAAAGAAGCAGCAGCAGCTTCAAGCTGACCAAGATCTGCTCAACGATAAATGGACTGACGTCCTAGCAGCCGAAGAATACGGCCTCAAGCGCCCGGCCAAAAGCTACTGGAAGCGCAAATTACTACCTTAGTGCAACGACGAGGCACCGGAACACATACCACCATCGCGCAATGCGGCTGACCGACCACCACGTGGCCGGGACAAAGCGGCAACTCAAGCCGAACACCAGCCCGCCCTGCCTCATCGCAAAGGCAGAGGTAAATCAGCTCACGGTCATACATATGACCTTCGACATGACCTGAATAATAAAGCAGGACATACCAGATCGATCTACGAATCGCGAGGACGTGCCCCAACACGCGACGACGGTCATCTGTTCGGACGTGACAAACCTAGTCATGCGCGGGCTAAAAGCCGCAGACGGACCCCATTAGAGCTATGTCGCGATACGGCCCGATATGGAGGCGCCACACACCCTCATTGCTTCACCGATGAAGTCATGGAACATGAATTCCCAGAAGGGTTCAAACCTGTGAATATAGAATCATATGATGGCACCACAGACCCCGCGGTATGGATCGAAGACTTCATTCTCCACATTCATATGGCCCGTGACGATGACCTTCATGCCATTAAATACCTCCCCCTCAAACTGAAAGGACCAGCACGGCACTGGTTGAACAGCCTGCCCGAAAACTCCATTGGCAACTGGGAGGACTTGGAAGAGGCCTTCCTTGATAACTTCCAAGGTACATACGTTCGACCTCCGGACGCTAATGACTTAAGCCATATAGTTCAACAACCCGGAGAGTCCGCCAGGAAATTCTGGACCAAGTTCCTAACTGAAAAGAACGAGATAGTCGACTGCCCGGATGCTGAAGCCCTAGCGGCCTTTAAACACAGCATCCACGACGAATGGCTCGCCCGCCACCTCGGCCAAGAGAAACCAAAGTCCATGGTGGCCCTCACGGCACTCATGACCCACTTTTGTGCGGGCGGGGATAGTTGGCTGGCCCGTAGCAAAAACAATGCAAGCGACGCCGGCACCCTTGAAGCTAAAAATAGCAACGACAACTCTCGATGCAACAGGTACAAACGTCGAAATAACAATGACAACACCGAGGATACGGCGGTAAATGCCAGATTCAGTGGCTCTAAGCTTGGTCAGCGGAAGAAGCCGTTCAAAAACAACAATCCGAGCCCATCTAACCTGACCGCATACTCGATCGTCCATGCCAGATTCATGGCACCCCTGACAAACCACCCAATCATACTAATAGAGATTGTTGGGTTTTTAAATAGGCCGCCAAGTTAACTGCCGAAAACAAGGATAAGGGATCGCAAAGCGAAGACGACGACGAGGAGCCCCGGCCGCCAAACACAGGGGGCAAAAGAAGTTCCCTCCTCAGGTCAAAACGGTAAATATGATATACGCTACCCGCATCCCCAAGAGGGAGCGCAAGCGCGCGCTCAGGGACGTCTACGCAATAGAGCAAGTCGCCTGAAAATTTAATCCATGGTCGTCATGCCTGGTCACTTTTGATCGCCGAGATCATCCGAATAGTATCCGTCATGGCGGTTCAGCCGCACTGGTCCTGGACCCAATAATTGATGGGTTCCACTTGACGCGAGTCCTGATGGACGGTGGTAGTAGCCTCAACTTGCTCTATCAGGACACAATGCGCAAAATGGGCATTAACCCATCGCGGATCAAGCCCACAAAGACTACCTTTAAAGGAGTCATACCGGGCATAGAGGCCCGCTGCACGGGCTCAATCACACTAGAGGTTGTCTTCGGGTCTCCGGACAACTTCCAAAGTGAGGAGTTAATCTTTGATATAGTCCCCTTTCGCAGCGGCTACCATGCACTGCTCGGACGAACCGCATTTGCTCAATTCAATGCGGTGCCACACTATGCTTATTTCAAGCTTAAGATGCCCGGACCGCGCGGCGTCATAACAGTCAATGGAAATACGGAACGCTCCCTCCGCACCGAGGAGCACACCGCTGCCTTAGCGGTAGAGGTATGGGGCGGCCTTGTCAAGCAGAACCTCAATTCGGCGGCCGATCCCTCGGACACTGTCAAGAGAGTCCGAACCATTCCGCAGAAGGACAGCTCGGCTCGTCAGGAGCTCGACTAGCAATTTGGCCTCCGTCCCCGTCCTGACCAAGTGGCGGCCATCTTACAACGCGTACATAATTACGCACTAAAAATACCATGGACCCGGATGGAGGCATAATCAGCTTGTGATCCGCAATACGGCTCCACCGCCCCAGACACTCATACTTTCACTATTTCCCTTTTTTCTTTTGTTTTTCCTTTTTTACAGGCCTCTCCTGGCGGCTCGACCATCGACTCTTTTTGAATGATAAAAACACCAATACAACAAGAAGCATGGACATACTGGGAAACTCTTAGGTGGTCTCTTTAACGATCCCTTTACCTATCTTTAAGACCCACACGCAGCTCTCTCTTGGTGAAGGCATAGTAAATAGCCTTTCCGCTTATTGCATTACTTGTATAAATGTACTTTAATGCACCAATGAAATTATAATAGAAACAGTTCGCGGCCCAAATTTTCACGGCTCTAGCTTACCACTGGTTCTTCCTTTTTTTTCTTTTTGCCTTTTCCTTTCTGGTAATTCTATCAGATAACACCTGTACACTCGGGTGCGTTTCAATTTGCCAGAGGCTTCATAGCGCCCCACAACATGGCAACAAAAGTCCGAACACTTTTACAGTACAGTTCGGCAACCCGAATTTAGCATTATATGCATTGGCTCCAAATCATGTCTTTGGTCAATAGTTAGGTTGCCCGGCTCCTGTGCTTGCTACCTTATGTTCCGCTATATCGGCTAGGGTAGTAAAGGGAGAACTACTGTGATTGTGCCTTGGTTTACCCAAGTGAGCACCTTAGTAGAGAAAGCCGAAAACTGACTGTCATGATGCGGCGAGAGCCGGTCAGCTCTTCGGAGGTCTCAAATCCTTAGAGATTTTTTCTGCATTACGCGAGGGATTGGTACTTACCCGATCAAGTGTTTACAGCATCCTAGTACGGATACTAGGGGCTGCGCATATATTGTCGGCGTTCTGGGAACGGGGGTCTGTCGGCGTTCTGGGAACGGGGGTCCCCAGACTTGCCTGCCTGCGAGGGGCCAAGACTTGCCTGCCTGCCTGCCTGCGAGGTCCTCAAAGGGGGGCCCAGCATGGACCGTCTTCATCAAAACAGACCCAAGACCCTCGCGAGGGGCCAAGCCTCGTGGGGCGGACGACACGGAGCTTCCCCAGGCACTGCCTCATCAGGCTGGCTCGCGGGGAGGCGGAGAGATCCAGGCGGGGTACCTCACGAGGTGCCCGTGACGCAGGCCATGACGACCAAGGGTGCCAGGCGGGCGCCAGCCCGCGCAGTGTCCTTCTTTCCTCTTTGGTGCAAAGGGAGCAAGCGCAGGCGAGAGCATCAAGCAAAGGCACCCATTTCGGTGCAACGAGACCAAGACCAGTCCAACGACAGGGAAGGAGTCATTGTGGAGCCTAAGCCAGCGTCACCACTAGAGCCTTTGGCAGGCAAGGACCAACTTTAGTCAGGATAAATGTACCAGATGTTCCCCTTCAAAATGGCCAATTGTTGGCGCCCTTCCCGCTCAATATTTGGGAAGAGGCCCAGGGCCTTTGCCTATAAATAGGACTAGCCACCCACAGAAGAGGGGGACAGAGATCATATCACAATCGAGAAGAGAGAGAGAGAGAGGGGGGGTGACTGAACTCCTCCTAGCAGTTCGTCGCCCCAGCCAAGAACAGACCCTCACGAGGCTGTTCTTCCTTGTATTGCTCACCATCATCAGCCCAAGAGGCAATCCACCACACCACACACTGGAGTAGGGTATTACACCCCAACGGTGGCCCAAACCAGTATAAACCCTGTGTCTCTTGTGTTGTTCTTTCCATAGCTTAGATCTTAGCGAGGCGGAAGGGTGCAGGTAGGTAGAAGGCGAAATCTCCACGCGCACCCCAGTGTTCGAACCTCAAGGGTCTGCCGGAACCCGAAATCTGACATTTGGCGCGCCAGGTAGGGGTGCGCCGGAATTCGTCTTCCACCACCCCGTTCTCCTCCGACCATCGCGTCCATGTCTGACGCTCGTCGGGCCTGCGCCAAGCGCCGGCCCGCTCTCGCCTCCCGCGTCGCCCAGACGGCTCATGTCGGCGGGCGTCCTGGCCGTTCCCCGTCACCTGCCGTCAATGCCGCCACCGGCCCGGCGGGGGACGAGCAGCAAGCGTCGTCTCAGCATCCGTTCGTGCGGCAAGACGGCCGCACCGCTACTCCCTCGCTCACCCAAGCTGGTTCTTCGTCCCGCGCGCTCCGCGCACCCATGGAGGCTCGAGCTGCGCTCATCGCAGCAAACGAGCTCCTGCACTATCGTCCCGTCGACGATGTCTACGAAGAATGGCTCGACCACGTCGCCGAGCTCGTCCGCGCCGCAGGGGGCTCTCATGCGCCGTCCGTTCCACTGCACCGCACCTCGCCCCGCACGGGCGACGAAGCTCCGGTGGCGCCCCGGCCGCCTCCTCCTCAAGAAGGCGCCATGGCTCCAAGGCGCGTGGCCCCTGGGCGGAACCCGCTCCGTCAGGTGCCAGCGCGGCAAGAGCAGAGCTACCAAGAAGTCCCTCACCCGCAAGAAGCTCCCCGGGCGCTCCCTGCTCCAGCACGTCGCGACCACGCTCCTGCTCCCGCACGTCAAGACCCCGCGCTGCTCCCATCTACAGTGCATGGGGAATGCAAGACCAAGCTCTCCGTCACCCAAGGCCTCCCGTGGCCACACCTGGCTGCCGTGCCTTCACCACGAGCTACGCAGCGTCGCGTGGCCCGGCAAGTTCAAACCAAACCTGCCTCCTCGTTACGACGGCACGACCGACCCTGCAGAGTTCCTCTAGCTCTATGAGCTAGGCATCGAAGCTGCCAACGGAGACGAGAAGGTCATGGCGAACTGGTTTCCCATGGCGCTCAAGGACGGGGCCCGCACCTGGCTCCTGAACCTGGCTCCAGGCACGATATCCTCCTGGGACGAGATGCGCACCCGCTTCATCGCCAACTTCCAAGGTACTCGCGACCGGCCACCCGCCGTGAGCGACATGCGCCGCATCAAGCAACAACCTGGAGAGACCCTGCAGAAGTACATCCAGCGCTTCAACAACGCACGCCTCAAGATTCCCAAGGTGACCGAGGAGGCCATCATCTCAGCCTTCTCCGATAGCGTGCGCGATGTCAAGATGAAGGAGGAGTTAGCGATGCATGAAGACCTGTGCACCTCCTTGGAGTTGTTCAACTTGGCAACCAAGTGCGCCAGGGCTGAAGAAGCGCGTCTCTCCCTCCTCGAGCTGCCTGCCGCAGACCCAGAAGAGAAGAAGCACAAGGCCAAGGATGTGAAGCGCAAGGGGGCTGCCGTGCTCGCGGCAGAACCAGACACCAAGCGGGGCACAGATCAGCCCGAACCTTCCAAGGGCAGTCAGTACTGTGTGTACCACGACCTCCACACCCACAACACCAATGAATGTCAAGAGGTCCAAGCCGTGCGAGAAGGAAGGATCGGCCGTCGCCCCAACCACGGTGACCGAGGCTACGGTCGAGGAGGAGGAAGGAACGCAGGATGCTAGGAAGACCGCTGCCCGCACCAAGGGTGGCGCGATCAACCTCGCGAGGATCGCTGGCAAGACCCGCCTCGCGAGGGAGACTGGAGGGATCAGCCTCGCGAGGATCGCCCGCAAGGCAACGCAGGCGTTGTTGGAGTTGGGCCAGCATTTTTGTCCGCAGCAACCCAAACGGATGGCGGCGGACGAAATAGGTAGCCCCGTTGGAGTTGCTCTAACCCCTCTCACTCCTACTCACTTACAAGTGGCCCAAGGTCCACCACACCACCTCATAGCGCCGTTGGTCTCATGAAACAATATTGCGCTGAAAGTGTAACTAATCCTGGATGGTTTTGGTAATTTATAACAACATATATCTCATTGAACTAATATCCTTTCAAGATAAATATTTCAGGATGCTCAATGTATGGCATGGTATGAGATAGAGATGTAGACCCCTCAAAATGCAAAGGACAAGGATTGGCAGAAGCTCAAGACTCTTCATTTTTTTAAGGGATCCAAGGTCACATTGAGTCCATGGGAAAGCCAATACTATTAAAAGGGGATGATGTGTAGCTTAATGGTCTACTTGCTCAAGTGCTTAGTGATATTGCTCCAATACCCTCAGCCACTTTCTCCATCCAAATATGTCAACACCCTGAACTCCAACTCGGCCCCACCGATAATTTCTGTCTGGAGCCACTGAGTTCATCTTGACATAGCCACTGCCAGAAACCCTAAGAGTTCGGTCACACCGATACGGATCTTGGTCCCACCGAGATGGCCTTGCCAACACTCTATGACTTGTTGCATTCACTTCGGTCTCACCGAGTTGCTGCAATCAGTCCCACCGAGTTGGCTTGGCAGATTCTCTGTTGCCCGTTGCACTCACTTTGCTCCCACCGAGATGATGCAATCGGTGCCACCGAGATGAAGTTTTCCCTAAGCCCTAGCACATCGGTCCTACCGAGTTGTTCCAGTCGGTCCCACCAAGATTCCTAATGTTCATATTATTGAACATATCAGTGCCATCGAGTTTTCTAATTGGTGCCATCGAGATGAGTCAAAAGTGTGTAACAGTTAGATTTTGTGTGGAGGCTATATATACCCCTCCACCCCTTCTCATTGAGGAGAGCCATCAGAATGTGCCTACACTTCCACCATTCATTTTTTGAGAGAGAACCACCTACTCGTGTGTTGAGATCAAGAGAATCCATTCCAATCATTTGAATCTTGATTTCTAGCCTTCCCCAAGTTGCTTTCCACTCAAATCCTTCTTCCACCATAGCCAAATCTGTGAAAGAGAGTTGAGTGTTGGGGAGACTATCATTTGAAGCACAACAGCAAGGAGTTCCTCATCAACACACCGTCTATTACCTTTTGGAGAGTGATGTCTCCTAGATTGGTTAGGTGTCACTTGGGAGCCTCCGTCGTGATGTGGAGTTGAACCAAGAAGTTTGTAAGGGCAAGGAGATCGCCTACTCCGTGAAGATATAAACGAGTGAGGGAAGTCCTTCATGGGTGATGGCCATGGTGGGATAGACAAGGTTGCTTCTTCATGTACCCTTCGTGGGTGGAGCCCTCCGTGGACTCGCGCAACCTTTACCCTTCATGGGTTGAAGTCTCCATCAACGTGGACGTATGATAGCACCACCTATTGGAACCACGCCAAAAATCTTTGTGTCTCCATTGCGTTTGCCTTCTCCAAACCCTTCCCTTTACCCTCATATGCAATGTTTTATTTTCCGCTGCTATACTCTTAGAATTACATGTGTAGGTTGATTGCTTGACTTCTCATAATTGCTAAAATCTGCCCACAACTAAAATTGGGAAAATGGAAGATTTTATTTGGTCAAGTAGTCTAATCACCCCCCCCCCTCTAGACATACTTTCGATCCTACATGCGCTTGCTCTGTCTATCCACTGGGCCCTTCAATGCTCGCATGTCCACCCGCTGGCTTCACCTGGACAGATGACTCGTTGTACATCCTCGCCTCATGGATGATGAGGGTGTCACATTCGCCCCCTCTTCCCCATCCCAGAGTGGCATTGTCGAGAACTTTCGACCCACCACATAGAAGTCTTCCCTAGTAATAAGCATTTTAAAGGCTCGACGGTAACTGAATTTGGTGCCCCAAGTGCTAGGGTTTCTCGTGCCTCCCGTTGGTTCGTCAGACGAGGAGTATGGACCGACGAAGCTTGACCAAATGATTCAAGATGAGTTCTTTGATTCGTCGAATTCGGAATAAGAAGTGGACATGATTATGCTCATGAGCTTGCAAGAGGAAATGGACTGGTAAGTGGAGCATATTCTCAACTTCAAGGGCTCAATCAAAGGGAGAAGAGTGATCAACCAGGATAGGGTGTCCGGAGCAAAGTTGCTACACAAGGACTACTTTGCTCCCAAACCTACTTTCCCGGATGATCCATGGTTTCGTCACCGTTTTCGCGTGCGGAAACCATTGTTTTTGCGCATTATGGAGGCACACGACGACTACTTCAAGCTCACAAGGGATTGTTGTTGTTGGGGAACATAGTAATTTCAAAAAAAAAATCCTACGCACACGCAAGATCATGGTGATGCACAGCAAGAAGAGGGGAGAGTGTTGTCTACGTACCCTCGTAGACCGGAAGCGGAAGCGTTATAACAACGCGGTTGATGTAGTCGTACGTCTTCACGGCCCGACCGATCAAGCACCGAAACTACGGCACCTCCGAGTTTTTTGCACACGTTCAGCTCGATGACGATCCCCGGACTCCTATCCAGCAAAGTGTCGGGGATGAGTTCTGTCAGCACGACGGCGTGGTGACGATCTTGATGTTCTACCGTCGCAGGGCTTCGCCTAAGCACCGCTACAATATTATCGAGGATTATGGTGTAGGGGGCACCGCACACGACTAAGAGATCAATGATCAATTGTTGTGTCTCTGGGGTGCCCCCTGCCCCCGTATATAAAGGAGTGGAGGAGGGGGCCGGCCAAGGAGGGTGGCGCGCCCAAGGGGGGGAGTCCAACTCCCACCGGGAGTAGGACTCCCCTTTTTCCTATTAGGAGTAGGAGAGGGAAAGAAGAGGAAGGAGGGAGGAAGGAAAGGGGGGCCATCCCCCTTCCCAATTCGGATTGGGCTTGGGGGGGCGCCCCCTCCCTTGCTCCTTTCCCCTCCTTTCCACTAAGGCCCAATAAGGCCCATATACATCCCGGACGGTTCCGATAACCTCCTAGTGATCCGATATTGTCCCAATCTTACTCGGAACCTTTCCGGTGTCCAAATATAGTCGTCCAATATATCGATCTTTATGTATCGACCATTTCGAGACTCCTCGTCAAGTCCGTGATCACATCCGGGACTCTGAACAACCTTCGGTACATCAAAATATATAAACTCATAATGAAACTGTCATCGTAACGTTAAGCGTGCGGACCCTACGGGTTCGAGAACAATGTAGACATGACTGATACACGTCTCCGGTCAATAACCAATAGCGGAACCTGGATGCTCATATTGGCTCCTACATATTCTATGAAGATATTTATCGGTCAGACCGCATAACAACATACGTTGTTCCCTTTGTCACCGGTATGTTACTTGCCCAAGATTCGATCATTGGTATCTCAATACCTAGTTCAATCTCGTTACCGGCAAGTCTCTTTACTCATTCCGTAATACATCATCTTGCAACTAACTTATTAGTTGCATTGCTTGCAAGGCTTAAGTGATGTGTATTACCGAGAGGGCCCAGAGATACCTCTCCGACAAATGGAGCGACAAATCCTAATCTCGAAATACACCAACCCAACATATACCTTTGGAGACACCTGTAGAGCACCTTTATAATCACCCAGTTACGTTGTGACGTTTGGTAGCACACAAAGTGTTCCTCCGGTAAACGGGAGTTGCATAATCTCATAGTCATAGGAACATGTATAAGTCATGAAGAAAGCAATAGCAACATACTAAACGATCGGGTGCTAAGCTAATGGAATGGGTCATGTCAATCACATCATTCTCCTAATGATGTGATCCCGTTAATCAAATGACAACTCATGTCTATGGTTAGGAAACATAACCATCTTCGATTAACGAGCTAGTCAAGTAGAGGCATACTAGTGACACTTTGTTTGTCTATGTATTCACACAAGTATTATGTTTCCGGTTAATACAATTCTAGCATGAATAATAAACATTTATCATGATATAAGGAAATAAATAATAACTTTATTATTGCCTCTAGGGCATATTTCCTTTAGTCTCCCACTTGCCCTAGAGTCAATAATCTAGATTACACAGTAATGATTCTAACACCCATGGAGCCTTGGTGTTGATCATGTTTTGCTCGTGGAAGAGGCATAGTCAATGGGTCTGCTACATTCAGATCCATATGTATCTTGCAAATCTCTATGTCTCCCACCTGGACTAGATCCCGGATGGAATTGAAGCCTCTCTTGATGTGCTTGGTTCTCTTGTAAAATCTGGATTCCTTTGCTAAGGCAATTGCACCAGTATTGTCACAAAAGATTTTCATTGGACCCGATGCACTAGGTATGACACCTAGATCGGATATGAACTCCTTCATCCAGACTCCTTCATTTGCTGCTTCCGAAGCAGCTATGTACTCCGCTTCACATGTAGATCCCGCCATGACGCTTTGTTTAGAACTGCACCAACTGACAGCTCCACTGTTTAATGTAAATACTTATCCGGTTTGCGATTTAGAATCGTCCGGATCAGTGTCAAAGCTTGCATCAACGTAACCATTTACGATGAGCTCTTTGTCACCCCCATATACGAGAAACATATCCTTAGCCCTTTTCAGGTATTTCAGGATGTTCTTGACCGTTGTCCAGTGATCCACTCCTAGATTACTTTGGTACCTCCCTGCTAGACTTATAGCAAGGCACACATCAGGTCTGGTACACAGCATTGCATACATGATAGAGCCTATGGATGAAGCATAGGGAACATCTTTCATTTTCTCTCTATCTTCTGCAGTGGTCGGGCATTGAGTCT
Organism: Triticum dicoccoides; assembly: GCF_002162155.2. NCBI lineage: Eukaryota > Viridiplantae > Streptophyta > Magnoliopsida > Poales > Poaceae > Triticum > Triticum dicoccoides. Next base: position 159,410,875 of record NC_041382.1, on the reverse strand, counting down.
TACTCAACTTCACACCTTGTAACACAGGCAAGAATCCTTTCTTTGCTTGATCCATTTTGAACTTCTTCAAAACTTTGTCAAGGTATGTGCTTTGTGAAAGTCCAATTAAGCGTCTTGATCTATCTCTATAGATCTTAATGCCCAATATGTAAGCAGCTTCACCGAGGTCTTTCATTGAAAAACACTTATTCAAGTATCCCTTTATGCTATCCAGAAATTCTATATCATTTCCGATTAGCAATATGTCATCCACATATAATATCAGAAATGCTACAGAGCTCCCACTCACTTTCTTGTAAATACAGGCTTCTCCAAAAGTCTGTACAAAACCAAATGCTTTGATCACACTATCAAAGCGTTTATTCCAACTCCGAGATGCTTACACCAGTCCATAAATGGATCGCTGGAGCTTGCACACTTTGTTAGCTCCTTTTGGATTGACAAAACCTTCCAGCAGCATCATATACAACTCTTCTTCCAGAAATCCATTCAGGAATGCAGTTTTGACATCCATCTGCCAAATTTCATAATCATAAAATGCGGCAATTGCTAATATGATTCGGACAGACTTAAGCATCGCTACGGGTGAGAAGCTCTCATCGTAGTCAATTCCTTGAACTTGTCGAAAACCTTTTGCGACAAGTCGAGCTTTGTAGACACTAACATTACCGTCAGCGTTAGTCTTCTTCTTGAAGATCCATTTATTTTCAATTGCTTGCCGATCATTGGGCAAGTCAACCAAAGTCCACACTTTGTTCTCATACATGGATCCCATCTCAGATATCATGGCTTCAAGCCATTTTGCGGAATCTGGGCTCACCATTGCTTCTTCATAGTTCGTAGGTTCATCATGATCTAGTAGCATGACTTCCAGAACAGGATTACCGTACCACTCTGGTGCGGATCTTAATCTGGTTGATCTACGAGGTTCAGTAGTAACTTGTTCTGAAGTTTCATGATCATCATCATTAGCTTCCTCACTAATTGGTGTAGGTGTCACAGAAACCGGTTTCTGTGATGTACTACTTTCCAATAAGGGAGCAGGTACAGTTACCTCATCAAGTTCTACTTTCCTCCCACTCACTTCTTTCGAGAGAAACTCCTTCTCTAGAAAGGATCCATTCTTAGCAACAAATGTCTTGCCTTTGGATCTGTGATAGAAGGTGTACCCAACAGTCTCCTTCGGGTATCCTATGAAGACACATTTCTCCGATTTGGGTTTGAGCTTATCAGGTTGAAGCTTTTTCACATAAGCATCGCAGCCCCAAACTTTCAGAAATGACAACTTTGGTTTCTTGCCAAACCATAGTTCATAAGGCGTCGTCTCAACGGATTTTGATGTTGCCCTATTTAACGTGAATGCGGCCGTCTCTAAAGCATAACCCCAAAACGATAGCGGTAAATCTGTAAGAGACATCATAGATCGCACCATATCAAGTAAAGTACGATTACGACGTTCGGACAAACCATTACGCTGTGGTGTTCCGGGTGGCATGAGTTGCAAAACTATTCCGCATTGTTTCAAATGTAAACCAAACTCGTAACTCAAATATTCTCCTCCATGATCAGATCGTAGATACTTTATTTTCTTGTTACGATGATTTTCAACTTCACTCTGAAATTCTTTAAACTTTTCAAATGTTTCAGACTTATGTTTCATTAAGTAGATATATACATATCTGCTTAAATCATCTGTGAAGGTGAGAAAATAACGATATCCGCCACGAGCTTCAACATTCATTAGACCACATACATCTGTATGTATGATTTCCAACAAATTTGTTGCTCTCTACATAGTACCGGAGAACGGCTTTTTAGTCATCTTGCCCATGAGGCATGGTTCGCAAGTACCAAGTGATTCTTAATCAAGTGGTTTCAAAAGTCCATCAGTATGGAGTTTCTTCATGCACTTTACACTGATATGACCTAAACGGCAGCGCCACAAATAAGTTACACTATCATTATCAACTCTGCATCTTTTGGCTTCAACATTATAAATATGTGTATCACTACTATCGAGATTCATCAAGAATAGACCACTCTTCAAGGGTGCATGACCATAAAAGATATTACTCATATAAATAGAACAACCATTATTCTCTGATTTAAATGAATAACCATCTCGCATCAAACAAGATCCAGCTATAATGTTCATGCTCAACGCTGGCACCAAATAACAATTATTTAGGTCTAATACTAATCCCGATGGTAGATGTAGAGGTAGCGTGCCGACCACGATCACATCGACTTTGGAACCATTTCCCACGCGCATCATCACCTTGTCCTTTGCCAGTGTTCGCTTAATCCGTAGTCCCTGTTTCGAGTTGCAAATATTAGCAACAGAACCAGTATCAAATACCTAGGTGCTACTGCGAGCTCTAGTAAGGTACACATCAATAACATGTATATCACATATACCTTTGTTCACCTTGCCATCCTTCTTATCCGCCAAATACTTGGGGCAGTTCCGCTTCCAGTGACCAGTCTGCTTGCAGTAGAAGCACTCAGTTTCAGGCTTAGGTCAAGACTTGGGTTTCTTCTCCTGAGCAGCAACTTGCTTGTTGTTCTTCTTGAAGTTCCCCTTCTTCTTCCCCTTGCCCTTTTTCTTAAAACTAGTGGTCTTGTTGACCATCAACACTTGATGCTCCTTCTTGATTTCTACCTCCGCAGATTTTAGCATTGCGAAGAGCTTGGGAATTGTCTTATCCATCCCTTGCATATTATAGTTCATCACGAAGCTCTTGTAGCTAGGTGGAAGTGATTGGAGAATTCTGTCAATGATGCAATCATCCGTAAGATTAACTCCTAGTTGAATCAAGTGATTATTACACCCAGACATTTTGAGTATATGCTCACTGACAGAACTGTTCTCCTCCATCTTGCAGCTATAGAACTTATTGGAGACTTCATATCTCTCAATCCGGGCATTTGCTTGAAATATTAGCTTCAACTCTTGGAACATCTCATATGCTCCATGACATTCAAAACATCGTTGAAGACCCGGTTCTAAGCCGTAAGGCATGGCACATTGAACTATCAAGTAGTCATCAGCTTTGCTCTGCCAGACGTTCTTAACGTCGTCAGTTGCATCAGCAGTAGGCCTGGCACCCAGCGGTGCTTTCAGGACGTAATTCTTCTGTGCAGCAATGAGGATAATCCTCAAGTTACGGACCCAGTCCATATAATTGCTACCATCATCTTTGAACTTTGCTTTCTCAAGGAACGCATTAAAATTCAACGGAACAACAACACGGGCCATCTATCTACAATCAAACATAAACAAGCAAGATACTATCAGGTACTAATTTCATGATAAATTTAAGTTTAATTAATCATATTACTTAAGAACTCCCACTTAGAAAGACATCCCTCTAATCTTCTAAGTGATCACGTGATCCAAATAAACTAAACCATAACCGATCATCACGTGAAATGGAGTAGTTTTCAATGGTGAACATCACTATGTTGATCATATCTACTATATGATTCACGCTCGACCTTTCGGTCTCAGTGTTCCGAGGCCATATCTGCATATGCTAGGCTCGTCAAGTTTAACCTGAGTATTCTGCGTGTGCAAAACTGGCTTGCACCCGTTGTAGATGGACGTAGAGCTTATCACACCCGATCATCACGTGGTGTCTGGGCACGACGAACTTTGGCAACGATGCATACTCAGGGAGAACACTTTTATCTTGAAATTTAGTGAGAGATCATATTATAATGCTGCCGTCAATCAAAGCAAGATAAGATGCAAAAAATATAAACATCACATGCAATCAATATAAGTGATATGATATGGCCATCATCATCTTGTGCTTGTGATCTTCATCTCGGAAGCATCATCATGAGCACCATCGTCACCGGCGCGACACCTTGATCTCCATCGTAGCATCGTGTCGTCTCGCCAATCTTATGCTTCTACGACTATCACTACCGCTTAGTGATAAAGTAAAGCATTACAGGGCGATTGCATTGCATACAATAAAGCGACAACCATATGGCTCCTGCCAGTTGCCGATAACTTGGTTACAAAACATGATCGTCTCATACAATAAAATTTAGCATCATGCCTTGACCATATCACATCACAACATGCCCTGCAAAAACAAGTTAGATGTCCTCTACTTTGTTTGTTGCAAGTTTTACGTGGCTGCTACGGGCTTAGCAAGAACCAATCTTACCTGCGCATCAAAAACCACAACGATAGTTTGTCAAGCTGGTGCTGTTTTGACCTTCGCAAGGACCGGGCATAGCCACACTCGGTTCAACTAAAGTTGGAGAAACTGACACCCGCCAGCCACCTATGTGCAAAGCACGTCGGTAGAACCAGTCTCGCATAAGCGTACGCGTAATGTCGGTCCGGGCCGCTTCATCCAACAATATCGCCGAACCAAAGTATGACATGCTGGTAAGCAGTATGACTTATATCGCCCACAACACACTTGTGTTCTACTCGTGCATATAACATCAACACATAAAACCTAGGCTCGGATGCCACTGTTGGTGAACGTAGTAATTTCAAAAAAATTCCTACGCACACGCAAGATCATGGTGATGCACAGCAACGAGAGGGGAGAGTGTTGTCTACACACCCTCATAGACCGGAAGCAGAAGCGTTATAACAACGCGGTTGATGTAGTCGTACATCTTCACGGCCCGACCGATCAAGCACCAAACTACGGCACCTCCGAGTTTTTTGCACACGTTCAGCTCGATGACGATCCTCGGACTCCGATCCAGCAAAGTGTCGGGGATGAGTTCCGTCAGCACGACGGCGTGGTGACGATCTTGATGTTCTACCGTCGCAGGGCTTCGCCTAAGCACCGCTACAATATTATCGAGGATTATGGTGGAGGGGGGCACCGCACACGGCTAAGAGATCAATGATCAATTGTTGTGTCTCTGGGGTGCCCCCCTGCCCCCGTATATAAAGGAGTGGAGGAGGGGGCCGGCCAAGGAGGGTGGCGCGCCCAAGGGGGGGAGTCCAACTCCCACCGGGAGTAGGACTCCCCTTTTCCTATTAGGAGTAGGAGAGGGAAGGAAGAGGAAGGAGGGAGGAAGGAAAGGGGGGCCGGCCCCCTTCCCAATTCGGATTAGGCTTGGGAGGGGGCGCCCCCTCCCTTGCTCCTTTCCCCTCCTTTCCACTAAGGCCCAATAAGGCCCATATACCTCCCGGGGGGTTCCGATAACCTCCCAGTGATCCGGTATTGTCCCAATCTTACCCGGAACCTTTTCAGTGTCCAAATATAGTCGTCCAATATATCGATATTTATGTCTCGACCATTTCGAGACTCCTCGTCAAGTCCGTGATCACATCCGGGACTCCGAACAACCTTCGGTACATCAAAATATATAAACTCAATGAAACTGACATCGTAACATTAAGCGTGCGGACCCTACGGGTTCGAGAACAATGTAGACATGACCGAGACACATCTCCGGTCAATAACCAATAGTGGAACCTGGATGCTCGTATTGGCTCCTACATATTCTATGAAGATCTTTATCGGTCAGACCGCATAACAACATACATTGTTCCCTTTGTCATCGGTATGTTACTTACCCGAGATTCGATCGTCGGTATCTCAATACCTAGTTCAATCTCGTTACCGGCAAGTCTCTTTACTCGTTCCGTAATACATCATCTTGCAACTAACTTATTAGTTGCATTGCTTGCAAGGCTTAAGTGATGTGTATTACCGAGAGGGCCCAGAGATACCTCTTCGACAATCGGAGCGACAAATCCTAATCTCGAAATACGCCAACCCAACATGTACCTTTGGAGACACCTGTACAGCACCTTTATAATCACCCAGTTATGTTGTGACGTTTGGTAGTACACAAAGTGTTCCTCCGGTAAACGGGAGTTGCACAATCTCATAGTCATAGGAACATGTATAAGTCATGAAGAAAGCAATAGCAACATACTAAACGATCGGGTGCTAAGCTAATGGAATGGGTCATGTCAATCACATCATTCTCCTAATGATGTGATCCCGTTAATCAAATGACAACTCATGTCTATGGTTAGGAAACATAACCATCTTTGATTAACGAGCTAGTCAAGTAGAGGCATACTAGTGACACTTTGTTTGTCTATGTATTCACACAAGTATTACGTTTCCGGTTAATACAATTCTAGCATGAATAATAAACATTTATCATGATATAAGGAAATAAATAATAACTTTATTATTGCCTCTAGGGCATATTTCCTTCAGTCTCCCACTTGCACTAGAGTCAATAATCTAGATTACACAGTAATGATTCTAACACCCATGGAGCCTTGGTGCTGATCATGTTTTGCTCGTGGAAGAGGCTTAGTCAATGGGTCTGCTACATTCAGATCCGTATGTATCTTGCAAATCTCTATGTCTCCCACCTGGACTAGATCTCGGATGGAATTGAAGCGTCTCTTGATGTGCTTGGTTCTCTTGTAAAATCTGGATTCCTTTGCCAAGGCAATTGCACCAGTATTGTCACAAAAGATTTTCATTGGACCCGATGCACTAGGTATGACACCTAGATCGGATATGAACTCCTTCATCCAGACTCCTTCGTTTGCCGCTTCCGAAGCAGCTATGTACTCCGCTTCACATGTAGATCCCGCCACGACGCTTTGTTTAGAACTACACCAACTGACAGCTCCATCGTTTAATGTAAATACGTATCCGGTTTGCGATTTAGAATCGTCCGGATCAGTGTCAAAGCTTGCATCAACGTAACCATTTACGATGAGCTCTTTGTCACCTCCTTATACGAGAAACATATCCTTAGTCCTTTTCAGGTATTTCAGGATGTTCTTGACCGTTGTCCAGTGATCCACTCCTGGATTACTTTGGTACCTCCCTGCTAGACTTATAGCAAGGCACACATCAGGTCTGGTACACAGCATTGCATACATGATAGAGCCTATGGCTGAAGCATAGGGAACATCTTTCATTTTCTCTCTATCTTCTGCAGTGGTCGGGCATTGAGTCTTACTCAACTTCACACCTTGTAACACAGGCAAGAATCCTTTCTTTGCTTGATCCATTTTGAACTTCTTCAAAACTTTGTCAAGGTATGTGCTTTGTGAAAGTCCAATTAAGCGTCTTGATCTATCTCTATAGATCTTAATGCCCAATATGTAAGGAGCTTCACCGAGGTCTTTAATTGAAAAACTCTTATTCAAGTATCAGTTTATGCTATCCAAAAATTCTATATCAGAAATGCTACAGAGCTCCCACTCACTTTCTTGTAAATACAGGCTTCTCCAAAAGTCTGTACAAAACCAAATGCTTTGATCACACTATCAAAGCGTTTACTCCAACTCCGAGATGCTTGCACCAGTCCATAAATGGATCGCTGGAGCTTGCACACTTTGTTAGCTCCTTTTGGATCGACAAAACCTTCCGGCTGCATCATATACAACTCTTCTTCCAGAAATCCATTCAGGAATGTAGTTTTGACATCCATCTACCAAATTTCATAATCATAAAATGCGGCAATTGCTAATATGATTCGGACAGACTTAAGCATCGCTACGGGTGAGAAGGTCTCATCGTAGTCAATTCCTTGAACTTGTCGAAAACCTTTTGCGACAAGTCGAGCTTTGTAGACAATAACATTACCGTCAGCGCCAGTCTTCTTCTTGAAGATCCATTTATTTTCAATTGCTTGCCGATCATTGGGCAAGTCAACCAAAGTCCACACTTTGTTCTCATACATGGATCCCATCTCAGATTTCATGGCTTCAAGCCATTTTGCGGAATCTGGGCTCACCATTGCTTCTTCATAGTTCGTAGGTTCATCATGATCTAGTAGCATGACTTCCAGAACAGGATTACCGTACCACTCTGGTGTGGATCTTACTCTGGTTGATCTACGAGGTCCAGTAGTAACTTGTTCTGAAGTTTCATGATCATCATCATTAGCTTCCTCACTAATTGGTGTAGGTGTCACAGAAACCGGTTTCTGTGATGTACTACTTTCCAATAAGGGAGCAGGTATAGTTACCTCATCAAGTTCTACTTTCCTCCCACTCACTTCTTTCGAGAGAAACTCCTTCTCTAGAAAGGATCCATTCTTAGCAACAAATGTCTTTCCTTTGGATCTGTGATAGAAGGTGTACCCAACAGTCTCCTTCGGGTATCCTATGAAGACACATTTCTCCGATTTGGGTTCGAGCTTATCAGGTTGAAGCTTTTTCACATAAGCATCGCAGCCCCAAACTTTCAAAAACGACAACTTTGGTTTCTTGCCAAACCATAGTTCATAAGGCGTCGTCTCAACGGATTTTGATGGTGCCCTATTTAACGTGAATGCGGCCGTCTCTAAAGCATAACCCCAAAATGATAGCGGTAAATCTGTAAGAGACATCATAGATCGCACCATATCAAGTAAAGTACGATTACGACGTTTGGACACACCATTACGCTGTGGTGTTCCGGGTGGCGTGAGTTGCGAAACTATTCCGCATTCTTTCAAATGTAAACCAAACTCGTAACTCAAATATTCTCCTCCACGATTAGATCGTAGAAACTTTATTTTCTTGTTACGATGATTTTCAACTTCACTCTGAAATTCTTTAAACTTTTCAAATGTTTCAGACTTATGTTTCATTAAGTAGATATACCCATATCTGCTTAAATCATCTGTGAAGGTGAGAAATTAACGATATCCGCCACGAGCTTCAACATTCATTGGACCACATACATCTGTATGTATGATTTCCAACAAATCTGTTGCTCTCTCCATAGTACCGGAGAATGGCTTTTTAGTCATCTTGCCCATGAGGCATGGTTCGCAAGTACCAAGTGATTCATAATCAAGTGGTTTCAAAAGTCCATCAGTATGGAGTTTCTTCATGCGCTTTACACCGATATGACCTAAACGGCAGCGCCACAAATAAGTTGCACTATCATTATCAACTCTGCATCTTTTGGCTTCAACATTATGAATATGTGTATCACTACTATCGAGATTCATCAAAAATAGACCACTCTTAAAGGGTGCATGACCATAAAAGATATTACTCATATAAATAGAACAACCATTATTCTCTGATTTAAATGAATAACAGTCTCGCATCAAACAAGATCCAGATATAATGTTCATGCTCAACGCTGGCACCAAATAACAATTATTTAGGTCTAATACTAATCCCGATGGTAGATGTAGTGGTAGCGTGCCGACCGCGATCACATTGACTTTGGAACCATTTCCCACGTGCATCGTCACCTCATCCTTTGCTAGTGTTCGCTTAATCCGTAGTCCCTGTTTTGAGTTGCAAATATTAGCAACAGAACCAGTATCAAATACCCAGGTGCTACTGCAAGCTCTAGTAAGGTACACATCAATAACATGTATATCACATATACCTTTGTTCACCTTGCCATCCTTCTTAGCCGCCAAATACTTGGGGCAGTTCCGCTTCCAGTGACCAGTCTGCTTGCAGTAGAAGCACTCGGTTTCAGGCTTAGGTCCAGACTTGGGTTTCTTCTCCTGAGCAGCATCTTGCTTGCTGTTCTTCTTGAAGTTCCCCTTCTTCTTCCCCTTGCCCTTTTTCTTGAAACTAGTGGTCTTGTTGACCATCAACACTTGATGCTCCTTCTTGATTTCTACCTCCGCAGCTTTTAGCATTGCGAAGAGCTCGGGAATTGTCTTATCCATCCCTTGCATATTATAGTTCATCACGAAGCTCTTGTAGCTAGGTGGAAGCGATTGGAGAATTCTGTCAATGACGCAATCCGGAAGATTAACTCCCAGTTGAATCAAGTGATTATTACACCCAGACATTTTGAGTATATGCTCACAGACAGAACTATTCTCCTCCATCTTGCGGCTATAGAACTTATTGGAGACTTCATATCTCTCAATCCGGGCATTTGCTTGAAATATTAGCTTCAACTCCTGGAACATCTCATATGCTCCATGACGTTCAAAACGTCGTTGAAGACCCGGTTCTAAGCCGTAAAGCATGGCACATTGAACTATCGAGTAGTCATCAGCTTTGCTCTGCCAGACGTTCCTAACGTCGTCAGTTGCATCAGCAGCAGGCCTGGCACCCAGCGGTGCTTCCAGGACGTAATTCTTCTGTGCAGCAATGAGGATAATCCTAAAGTTAAGGACCCAGTCCATATAATTGCTACCATCATCTTTCAACTTTGCTTTCTCAAGGAACGCATTAAAATTCAACGGAACAACAGCACGGGCCATCTATCTACAATCAAACATAAACAAGCAAGATACTATCAGGTACTAAGTTCATGATAAATTTAAGTTCAATTAATCATATTACTTAAGAACTCCCACTTAGAAAGACATCCCTCTAATCTTTTAAGTGATCACGTGATCCAAATCAACTAAACCATAACCGATCATCACGTGAAATGGAGTAGTTTTCAATGGTGAACATCACTATGTTGATCATATCTACTATATGATTCACGCTCGACCTTTCGGTCTCAGTGTTCCGAGGCCATATCTGCATATGCTAGGCTCGTCAAGTTTAACCTGAGTATTCTGCGTGTGCAAAACTGGCTTGCACCCGTTGTAGATGGACGTAGAGCTTATCACACCCGATCATCACGTGGTGTCTGGGCACGACGAACTTTGGCAACGGTGCATACTCAGGGAGAACACTTTTATCTTGAAATTTAGTGAGATATCATATTATAATGCTACCGTCAATCAAAGCAAGATAAGATGCAAAAAAGATAAACATCACATGCAATCAATATAAGTGATATGATATGGCCATCATCATCTTGTGCTTGTGATCTTCATCTCGGAAGCATCGTCATGATCACCATCGTCATCGGCGCGACACCTTGATCTCCATCGTAGCATCGTGTCGTCTCGCCAATCTTATGCTTCTACGACTATCGCTACCGCTTAGTGATAAAGTAAAGCATTACAGGGCGATTGCATTGCATACAATAAAGCGACAACCATATGGCTCCTGCCAGTTGCCGATAACTTGGTTACAAAACATGATCATCTCATACAATAAAATTTAGCATCATGCCTTGACCATATCACATCACAACATGCCCTGCAAAAACAAGTTAGACGTCCTCTACTTTGTTTGTTGCAAGTTTTACGTGGCTGCTACGGGCTTAGCAAGAACCAATCTTACCTACGCATCAAAAACCACAATGATAGTTTGTCAAGTTGGTGCTGTTTTGACCTTCGCAAGGACCGGGCATAGCCACACTCGGTTCAACTAAAGTTGGAGAAACTGACACCCGCCAGCCACCTATGTGCAAAGCACGTCGGTAGAACCAGTCTCGCGTAAGCGTACACGTAATGTCGGTCCGGGCCGCTTCATCCAACTATATCGCCGAACCAAAGTATGACATGCTGGTAAGCAGTATGACTTATATCGCCCACAACTCACTTATGTTCTACTCGTGCATATAACATCAACACATAAAACCTAGGCTCGGATGCCACTATTGGGGAACGTAGTAATTTCAAAAAAAAATCCTACGCACACGCAAGATCATGGTGATGCACAGCAACGAGAGGGGAGAGTGTTGTCTACGTACCCTCGTAGACCGGAAGCGGAAGCGTTATAACAACGCGGTTGATGTAGTCGTACATCTTCACGGCCCGACCGATCAAGCACCGAAACTACGGCACCTTCGAGTTTTTTGCACACGGTCAGCTCGATGACGATCCCCGGACTCCGATCCAGCAAAGTGTCGGGGATGAGTTCCGTCAGCACAACGGCGTGGTGACGATCTTGATGTTCTACCGTCACAGGGCTTCGCCTAAGCACCGCTACAATATTATCGAGGATTATGGTGGAGGGGGGCACCGCACACGGCTAAGAGATCAATGATCAATTGTTGTGTCTCTGGGGTGCCCCCTGCCCCCCTATATAAAGGAGTGGAGGAGGGGCCGGCCAAGGAGGGTGGCGCGCCCAAGGGGGGGAGTCCAACTCCCACCGGGAGTAGGACTCCCCTTTTTCCTATTAGGAGTAGGAGAGGGGAGGAAGAGGAAGGAGGGAGGAAGGAAGGAAAGGGGGGCCGGCCCCCTTCCCAATTCGGATTGGGCTTGGGGGGGCGCCCCCTCCCTTGCTCCTTTCCCCTCCTTTCCACTAAGGCCCAATAAGGCCCATATACCTCCCGGGGGGTTCCGATAACCTCCCGGTGATCCGGTATTGTCCCAATCTTACCCGAAACCTTTCTGGTGTCCAAATATAGTCGTCCAATATATCGATCTTTATGTCTCGACCATTTAGAGACTCCTCGTCAAGTCCGTGATCACATCCGGGACTCCGAACAACCTTCGGTACATCAAAATATATAAACTCATAATGAAACTGTCATCGTAATGTTAAGCGTACGGACCCTACGGGTTCGAGAACAATGTAGACATGACCGAGACACGTCTCCGGTCAATAACCAATAGCGGAACCTGGATGCTCATATTGGCTCCTACATATTCTACGAAGATCTTTATCGGTCAGACCGCATAACAATATACGTTGTTCCCTTTGTCATCGGTATGTTACTTGCCCGAGATTCGATCGTCGATATCTCAATACCTAGTTCAATCTCGTTACCGGCAAGTCTCTTTACTCGTTCTGTAATACATCATCTTGCAACTAACTTATTAGTTGCATTGCTTGCAAGGCTTAAGTGATGTGTATTACCAAGAGGGCCCAGAGATACCTCTCCGACAATCGGAGCGACAAATCCTAATCTCGAAATACGCCAACCCAACATGTACCTTTGGAGACACCTGTAGAGCACCTTTATAATCACCCAGTTACGTTATGACGTTTAGTAGCACACAAAGTGTTCCTCCAGTAAACGGGAGTTGCATAATCTCATAGTCATAGGAACATGTATAAGTCATGAAGAAAGCAATAGCAACATACTAAACGGTTGGGTGCTAAGCTAATGGAATGGGTCATGTCAATCACATCATTCTCCTAATGATGAATGATGTGATCCTGTTAATCAAATGACAACTCATGTCTATGGTTAGGAAACATAACCATCTTCGATTAACGAGCTAGTCAAGTAGAGGCATACTAGTGACACTTTGTTTGTCTATGTATTCACACAAGTATTGCGTTTCCGGTTAATACAATTCTAGCATGAATAATAAACATTTATCATGATATAAGGAAATAAATAATAACTTTATTATTGCCTCTAGGGCATATTTTCTTCAGTTGCGGCCAACTCTCTTTCTCGGCCAAGTAGAAGTGCACGGCTGCTCTGAGGATGCTTGCACTTGGTACTGCTGCAGATGTCGTTGGTGAGATGGTCAGGATGGGGGAGAGAACATGCTTGAAGACTGCTGTCAAGTTTGCTCGCGTTGTGGTGAAGGTGTTTGGACCTAAGTATCTCAGAAAACCAAATGCGAGGACACGAAGAAGTTGTTGGCTATTGGAGAGGCAAGGGGGTTTTCAGGAATGCTCGGATCAATTGATTGCATGATTGGCAATGGAAGAACCGCCCCAAAGGTTTACGGGGAATGTATCAAGGTCACACCAGAGAGGCCACCATCATACTAGAAGCAGTGGCATCACATGACTTATGGATTTGGCATCTTTCTTTGGAATGTCGGGTTCTCACAACAAAATCAACGTGCTTCAACGATGTCCGGTGTTCAGGGGACTTTGCAATGGGGAATCACCGTCGTGCAACTACACCATCAACGACCGAGAGTACAACATGGGATACTATCTTGCCGATGGTATTTATCCTCAGTGGTCGGCGTTTGTGAAGACCATATCCAAACCGCATGGCAATGAACAGAGCCACTTTACAACAATGCAGGAAGCGACTAGGAAGGATGTGGAGAGGGCATTTGGTGTGCTTTAGGCTGGTTGGGGAATTGTGCAGAGCGATGCAATGATGTGGGGATCAGATACTTTGTGGCAGCTGATGACATGTTGTGTTACTCTGCACTATATGATTGTCGAGGATGATGGTGATGTTGTAGCCCAAACACATGATCTCGAAGCACCTGGAGAACAAGTTGAAATCCCGGAAGATCAAGATGCGGCTCAGCTTATGAACTTTCTGCATATGCATCAGAATCTTCGAGATCAGCAGGTACACACGCAGCTACTCAATGATCTTGTGGAGCACATGTGGACCCACAATGGCAACCAAGGAGCCAATGATTGTGTTTGACACTTAAAATAAATTTTATATAAACATTATCTATGCTTTGTACCAACATTTTCTATTTACGTGTGACATTGGCTTGTATGATCGACGTGCATGTATTTACATGGATTTGAGAGCCCGAATTTGAGATATGTGGATGCCGGGACGAGAATATGATGGCCCGTCAGGATACACCCGTGGACGTGTCCGGGCGTGTACACGGATGTATAGGGGCCGGATTTGTCAAGTCCGGCTGTAGATGCTCTTATAGGTAAATTAATTGTGGGAGAGTGAGACTTTGTGTAACCGTGTCATTTGTAACACCTAAAGGATGAGGCAAATCTCTCTCTCATTTGGATCCATGCATGTATGTCTACTTGCACTGTTGAACGATCTGTTCTTTCTGGGTTCCAGGGTTCCAGCTCTCCACGCTCAGAGTCACACGTTCCCCATTTGCTCGTGGTCCTCTCTCTCCGCCAAAGATCTTTTCTGCTCTACCCCTAAAAAAAAAAAGATCTTTTCTGCTCCTCTCTCGCCGTGCGGCACCGCCATTCCAAGGGGACGAAAGGCTTCCACCTGCGCTCCTAGATTTGTTATTAAAAGCCAACCAACGGGGAACCGAGAGTAAATCTTTGCATCAATCGCCACCCCAGACTAGAACGAAAGGCAGAAACAATTTCGCATGGCCGTGACTGTAACCGTACTACTAGTGTCTAATCGCTATTTGAAATATCTACGAGTATAAACGGGAGACACCTTCCACAAAAATATAATCAGCTCCCGGACGAAAAGGAAAGGCTGGCCGCTACGGCCAAGCAGCTGGAGACAAACGAGCCATACGCAACAATTCAATCATTCACGGGGAGCCTCCTCTCCTGTCCTGGGGAAGCGAAAAGAAACCATTGGTTCGGTGGAACCCATCATCCTGCAGTCCCCGGCCCGGCCCCTTGGGTGAAAGTGAAAAGGAAGTCGTTTCCACGCAAGAGAAGCCTCAAGCAACTGATCATTGACCAACACGCACTGCCGCTGGTATCCAGCTATAACCATCCGTGGCGTGAAAAGCGAACTGTTGCACTTGCACATGAACAGCACTTGGTAATCCTTTCCTTGTGCTTCGTCCATGGTTCCACCTTAGCATCCTTGTGCGGTTAGCTCTTTCGGTTCAGTTTCACCAGGATCCGATCGTTCATCAGGATCTCGTGCGATCCGGAGATATGCAGGCGAGCTGAGCATGAATGGCAAAGTCACAGCTACACAAGGATCGGCGTCGACGTCAGGTAAGCCGGACAAGGACAACCGTCTCTAACCGAAACTCTCAACAGAAACTGCGATCAGCCAGCCAGAACAGCGAGCCGCGGTGCGAGTCCTTGCCAAGACGAGAGAACGGCCGGGTCGTTGCTCCGTGAGATCACCAGAGTACCGTAGAATCGCCGTGCAGCCACCGGCCGTCGCCTAAGATCGGCACCAGCCCGCCGCAAGACCAGACCGGCGCCGCCGTTTTCTGGGTTGTTACATTCTGGAATGTTCCACATGTGAAAGATGACTGGACGGTGTTGGGTAAACTGCTACTCGTACTTAGGCTGCTGCTAATGGACGGTGTTCATTTAGCCTAGATACCTTGAACCAATAGCACCGGCTGTCTGGTGTGCCGATGCTGATGCATCTGGTCAATGGCAACAGCACCACGGGTGTCTCCAGTGGAAGAATCTCGCGGCTACAGTCTAATGCTCCTTTTTTTTGCGGCTACAGTATAATGCAATAAGGCAGGAAGAGGTTACGATTCAAAAGTAGGAAAGACATCACGTAATCTAACCTAAGTAGACCGATAACAACGGGTAGATCAGCCAAGTGGCAAGCACAAAAGCATTGCACCGGTGAGTGCAGTGAGAAGAAGCTTTTCTTCAGACTCATTTTAATTAATGAATTAAATAAAACTTTGTGCGGCCGGTGTGGATCAAGGCAAGAGCTAATTGACAATGTAGATGTCGGAGATCTTTCGAATGATCATGGATCTGCGATAATGACCGTCCACTTGTGCGGACCCCCCAGCCTCCCCAACAAGGTAATCTGCAACAATAAAGGATAACACAAATAACGTATACATATTCGCTAGATCCTGGAATGGCTCTGGCCGCCGGGGGCCAAGGTGATGGAGGTAGTACCAGACTGGAGAGGGACAGGGCACCATTGTGGCATTGTGTCACTTGTTGAAATGAGACGGCAGAAATCACATATTTGACGTGAGGCAGAAATCAATTCACAAACTGATCTGCTTTCAAAAAAAATTCACTCTGCTGACCCTTCGGTGTGACGCCCAACAGCTGGGCGTCGCACCCTACTGTGCAGCGCCCATCACTTAGGCGCCACACTTGCTGCCAGCGTGGCAGCCCTGGTCCAGCTGCGGCCCCACACGCACCTGTGCAGCGCCTAAGTCTTAGGCGCCACACATATAATGTGCAGCGCCTAGCTCGTGGGCGTTGCACAGTCTGTGTTCCACTTGGGCTGGCCCCACCCTCTCTCCCCTCCCACCCCCACCCCACACACCCCCACCCCACCCAAACCCTAAGGCTTGCGGCCCTCCTCTCTTCCCCTCTCCCCCCTCTCAAATCCTTCTCAAATCTTGCAAATCCGGAGTATTTGACCGTGGATT
>NC_041382.1:159372670-159393991 GCF_002162155.2 Triticum dicoccoides | reverse complement strand
AAACCCTAGTTTTGACTTGGATTTGCAAATTTGTGTTGAATGATGTTATGTTTCTTTGCTAACTTGGGTTGGTTAAGCTTCCATAGTATGCTAGGGTTAGGGTTATGTGTGTTTGATGTTGGTGTTAGGGTTATGCTATGGTTATGGTTGTTTTATATGTTAGGGCATATGTGTGCAAATATTTTTCTTAAGTATTTACTTGATATATGTGTGTTTTTGATTATTGTAGGGATGGGGAGAACATGTGTTTATGTTCATCATGTGGATAGAGAGGCCTTTTTGAAAGGCAATGTTGAGACGGACCCGAATGAGCTTGACATGGTGTTTGAGAGTAGTCCTAGCTATGCGGAGCTTTTGGAACAAGTGAGGAAAGATTTGAATTGGACGGACCCAAGTGACGTTGTTGAGTTCGAGGGAAGGCATAATGTTGGTTTTGGAATGCACATCCGTTGGAAGACAATGCGTGTGAACTTCGAGCAACGTTGGGTTGCATACAAGGAGACGGTTGCCGAATCTCTAGACAAGGCTCTTGAGTTATTTGTCTCCAAGAAGGTTGAGTCTACTTTGAATTTAGACTTGAACCGGAACCCCTCCCCGTTGGTTGCTAGCACTCCCCCACCCATGAACCAAGATCAAATGAGTGAACCTCAATTCATGCAACAAGATTGGCCAACATTGAGCCCGACTCCAAACAACCAAAATGAAGGTTTTGAAGAGGAGAATGATGAGTACGAGGAGGATGACAACGAAGTTGACCTCCATGACAACAATGTGGGTGATCTCGACCAATATCATGTGCAAGAGACAATGGACCAATCCATCCCTTTTTCCCGTGCATATGCATCGGACTCGGATGACGATGGTCCCGATGAAGAAGTTGATGAGGAGGGGTTCACGCCGAAGGAGGCCGAAGCATTCAAGAAGGTATTCGGGCGGGATCCCAAGACATCATTGTTCAAGGATCTTAGTCTCGCGGATGAAGCCGTTGTGGATGGTGGCAAATGCATATCTCTTGGAGCTAGGCCAAGTTCTCACCGTGATTTGGAAGACGGCAAGAACGGGATATATCCCGGTTGTGAGTTTCAATCCTTCTTGGAATTGAAGATGTGGCTCGACAACTACTCTGTTACACATTATCGTCCACATAAAGTGGCCAACTCGGATGTTAATGTGCGTTACACGGTCAAATGTGAAGTGCCAACATGTCCATGGATTGTGCGTGCAAGGCCATGGAAAGGAGGTCCCACTTGGCGCATAGTGAGTTGTCTACCAACTCACATGTGCCGGCACAAGAATGCGGATGGCAAGCTTGTGCACCAACAACACAGACAACTCACGTCCGAGTTCATTGCTTACAGGCTGTCCAACCAAATATCCACACTTCCAATAATGAGCATCAAGAGTGTCATTGACCTTGTGAAATCCATCTTTCATTACAAGGTGAAGTACGGCAAGGCATGGAAGGCGAAGCAAGCCGCATTCAAGATGTTGTATGGCAATTGGGAGGAAGCATACAACCGACTCCCTAGGTTGTTGTTAGCTATGGCCGCCACAAACCCAGGCATGGTTCACGTGGTTGAGCCTCATGGGCACCAAACTTTGATTCATAACGGGAGGACCGTCCGAGTATTTGGCCGTGCATTTTGGGCCTTTGAGCAATGCGTGAGGGCTTTTGAGCATTGTCGGCCCGTCATCACCATTGATGGCACGTTCTTGACCGGACAATACAAGGGCACTTTATTGGTTGCAATAGCAAGTGATGCCAAT
Organism: Triticum dicoccoides; assembly: GCF_002162155.2. Taxonomy (NCBI): domain Eukaryota; kingdom Viridiplantae; phylum Streptophyta; class Magnoliopsida; order Poales; family Poaceae; genus Triticum; species Triticum dicoccoides. The sequence continues at coordinate 159,392,224 of NC_041382.1, read as the reverse complement.
AACCGGGTGTTGCCTTTGGCTTTTGCTTTGGTTGAGGTGGAGAACAATGATAACTGGGAGTGGTTCTTGCGTCAACTGAGAACAAGGGTATTACCGGCTGAAAGGGAAATTTGTGTCATATCAGATCGCCATGCTGGAATTCTAAATGCGGTGGTGATTGACATTCCCGGACATAGAAAGTTGCATCATCGATGGTGCATGAGGCACTTTTGTGCAAACTTCTATAGGGCATGTGGTATCAAGGAGTTGGCCGATGATCTTCAGGATTGTTGTCTCGCTTTCACCAACAAGCGGTTTTCCACATTGTTCAATGCATTGCTCAGATACAAGAAACTTGACCCCGGCGGTCAGGAGTTTCTCAATAAGAACATTGCCGAAAGGAATATGTGGGCACGTGCTTTCGATGAAGATGGCCGGAGGTACGGTCAAATGACAAGCAATATGGCAGAATGCTTCAATAAGGTGCTCAAGGGTGTACGTGCATTACCCGTGACGACAATAGTTCAATACACATTTGACAAGATGAATGAATACTTTTTGAAGCACTCAATGAAGACTGATAAGTAGATTGCTGGTGAGAACAAGGATAAGCACAAGTACAATTTACCACCAAAGGTTGAAGAATGGTTGGAATTTCAATCACGAAAGGCAGACTCCGAAGAAGCTGTTCTATATGACGACAACGAGTGGAAGTATGAGGTGAAAGAGCCCGGAGGAACCACAAATGATGGCCGCCAGCACGGAGGCCGGGCTTTCAAGGTCTCCCTAACACGGTGTGATTGCAGCTGCATGAGGCCGTCTTTGCTTCATCTCCCATGCTCGCACTTGTTAAATGCATCCCGGGTTAGGAATGTGGACGTCAATCACCCTCTAACCGTGAGGGAGTCCGAGTTCTCAATCATGACGGTAAAGAAGACATGGACTCCACGGTTCCAGCCATACTTGGACCAATCACAATGGCCGGAGTATCATGGAGTTCAACTATGGCCGGACCCGGAATTGAAGGTCGTTAGCCGGGGAAGACGTAAGACTAAGCGTCTTAGAGGTGACATGGACGGATGGGGCCGTGGTGGCGGTGGAGAATACGGCACCGGCCAATTCCAAGAGCCTCGTGAGGAATCCCGTTGTGGGGGCTGCAGTAATGGGGGACACAACACAAGAACTTGTCCCAAACCAAGAAAGAGATCAAAGAAAAATGGTTCAAGCACAAGCCAAGCAAATGATAGCCAACCAAGTGAACCAAGGGGTAGCCAACCAAGTCAAACAAGTGGTGGAGTGCCAAACCACTCAAATCAAACAAGTCAACGAGGAACTAGGCAACAAAGAGGGAGTCAACTTGGTCTTAGAAGAGGTCGTGGTGGTGGTAGAGGCCATGGTGAAGGTCTTGGCCATGGTGAAGGTCTTGGCCGTGGTGATGGTTCTGGCCGTGGTGGTGGTAGAGGGCGTGGTGATGGTCTTGGCCGTGGTTATGGTCTTGGCCGTGGTGGTGGTAGAGGTCGTGGTGATGGTCTTGGCCATGGTGCTGGTAGAGGCCGTGGTGGTGGTGGTGGTAGAGGCTGCGGTGGTGGTGGTGTAGGCCGTGGTGCTGGTGGAGGCCGTGGTGGTGATCTTGGCCTTGGCGGCGGCCGTAGTGGAGGAATGTTCTCTTGGCTCAATGGACCATTGCCGTATGTGTCTTACTATGATCTTGTTCTTTTGGCTCAATGCTTGTGTTGTCATTTTGTATTGTGTGACTAACTATTATATTGCCATTTTCGTAGGTATGGAAACAATGAAGAGGGTGGAGGACACGGAGGGGGAAGGTGAGACCCCTTGGTGGTGCGAGGAGGGAGAAGAATAAGAAGAAGAAGAGAGGAAGAAGAAACTACATGGAGACCCTATGTGTGTATGACTATGTGTGTATGACTATGTGAGGGGACTAATATTTCCGTGTATGATTATGTGAGACCCTATGTGATTTGGACAAGTATATGTGCTATGTGTGTATGAGTATGTGATTTGGACTAGTATTTCTGTGTTTTGGATGTGATTATGTGGCATCTTTATGAATCACAAAACAAAAAAAATAGTAGGTATTTGAAAACATCAGTTAGTGCAGCGCCGAAGGGCAAGGCACTGCACTGTGTAGTGTGGCGCCCAACGGGTAGGCGCTGCACACTGACTTAGCAGTTTTTGTGGTGGAAAAGATACTGGAACGCTCCTGGTGCTCTCTGGACTGGCATGTCCAGGTGTGCAGCGCCTAAGGTCAAGGCGCCACACTACACAATGCAGCGCCTTGCCCTTAGGCGCTGCACACATGGACATGCCAGTCCAGGGAGCATCAGGACCATTCCAGTAGATTTTGCACCCCCAAAAACTGCTAAGTCCGTGTGCAGCGCCGAAGGTCAGGGCGCCACACTACACAGTGCAGCGCCTTGGCCTTAGGCGCTGCACTGTTAGGTGCAGCGCCTAGCCTTTGAGCGCTGCACACTGACTTAGCAGTTTTTGGGGTGGTAAAGCTACTGGAACGCTCCTGGTGATGTCCACTGTGTGGGCTCCTGGTGCTGTCCACTGTCCAGGTGTGCAGCGCCTAAGGGCATGTCCACTGTGTAGTGTGGCGCCTTTCTGGATAGCCATGGCAGTAGTGCAGCGCCTAAGGATAGGGCGCTGCACTGTACAGTGCAGCGCCTAACTGTTGGGCGCCACACAGTACAGTGCAGCGCCTAAATGTTGGGCGCTGTAGTGTTGCTATAAGCAAAACTGCAGAAACAGATGCCATTTTGGGTGGGGTGCAGCAGCACTCAAATAACTAAAACATCAATAAAAGTACTATAAACTGGACATGCTAAGCAAAGAGAACTAATAACTTGAACATCACATCATTTAAGACAATTCAAGTTTGCTTCAAGTTTGCAAACACAAATACCATAACATAACCTCACAAGTTAATCAACCTCACAAGTTCACAAGTTCATCATATAACATAACCTCACAAGTTCATCAACCTAACACAAAGCACTAATGCCTTCCACGCGTGTTCCTGGTGCCACGCCTGCAGGTAATCTTCTTCTTTTTAGGAGCACGAGGCTCCTCTTCGTGCACTTCCTCCTCCGCCTGCGGCTCCGCCTCCGCCTCCTCCTCCGCCTCATCATCCAATCTAGCCATCCGCGAGGTCCCTACGACCACCTTTGGGTTGCCTCTGTTGTCATAGTCGTTGGGCGTGTACCGGCGTCTGGGCTGCCTAGGCTTGAACACATATGCGGACCGAGCTTGAGCGTCCGCCAAAGTCATGTCATCATCAAGCTCATCGCCCTATCACACAACGAAACAATATGGTGAAGGCCGATGTCGTAATCAAGTGAGAATCACATCTAAATGATTAGTCATACCTCTTGGGTGATCCCACCCTCATCATCCACATAAGCATATGAGGAACTCACATCGTCCCCCTCATGGTGAGGTGCGGGGTCTGATGGTGTACCAGACCTAGAGGCAGATGGTTCATCATATTCAGGATCACGACAACCGAGAAGGTTCGATAACCGCCTTAACTTCTTGGCCTGACGCTGTAACATGAACAAGTGTGTAAGATATCAAACTTCGCAACATAAACTGGCTCTCATAGTGAATGCGATATGTACCTTGAGGAATGCTCGTAGTGAACCATCATCATTGCCAGTTCCAACCGGTGTCTTCTCCAGAATAGACTGGCTCTCATCAGCTGCTTTCTTGATCTCGGTGCGCTGCGGATGAGAAAAAATGAATGCGTTAGCCATTCAAACATGTGTAATACGGTCAACAGGAAAGTAAAGAGGGGAACACTTTACCACATAGTTAATCACCGGAACAGCAGGCACTCCTTGCCCTAGCCTGACATCTCTGTTGTACTTCCCCTTTGCTAGATCCTCAAAGTTTACAGGTTCTTCAAGAATATCCTCATTATATGCCGGCGGGCATATCTCAACTCGAGTAGTTCCAATAAACCATCATACGTAGTTATCAAAAGCAAGTGAGTTGTGCTCACGAAGCGGGGCGCGTGCAGTGCTACGAGCTTGCTCCACACAAAGCTGGAAGCGGGTAACATACGCAGAATGATGCTTGGCCCAGTCCTTTATCTTCCGTTGCCTTCTCCTGTCCAACCTGCGTGGTATAAAACCAAACATTAGCACAATCAAAAGGAGTCCCGATGATTAGACAATACGCACACATGCTCTCTTACCTATGAAGTGCTTTATCCGTGTCCACCCAATCCGGCGGGTGAGGCTGGAAAAGACCAAACTGACGATACACGCGATGCGGCAAATGAAACTCAACCGCCCAGTTGCATATCAATGGGCACCGCATAAGCCAGAGATCCTTATCCCGCAAGCACATCGGGTTGAGGCGGAAGTCCGCGGTGTACCCCAAGCTCTCACCCGCGCCATATGGCTGCCATTCCACCTATGAAACAGGGCAATAATGCAAATTTGATAACTATTTTTCAAGCAAGCATGAGAAAGGACTAAAGTAATGACCTCCTTACCTGCTCAGGCGTAATCGTGTCCAACTCGGCAATGTACTTTTGGTACATGAGATTGACATCGTTCGTCATCTCGGAAACGATATCCCACTTGTAAGGTCACGTGGGGCGCCGTAATTCGTCATGTTCATCTGCATACCAAGGATCAAACCTGACGCTCTTCGGGCGTCCAACAGGCAGACGCTCCCAGCTCCATACAGAAAGTAGAAGCAGATTACCACCAATGCCTGCACTAGGTGTGATCCTGCAACACGCATCATCCAGCTACATATGAAAGAAAAACAATGTTAACTTGACAGCAAGCTTGCATTGCTAATGAATAAATGAGTTGATCACAAAACAGACCAACTACCTGTCGGTACAAGTAGGCAAGAGTCGCTGAACCCCAGCTCCATTTGCTATCGAAGACGGTCAACGCCTTCAGCCACATCCATGGAGCGTTCTTGCCAGTGGAGTCAGGAAACAAAGTCCTCGACACAATGTACCACATATACACACGAGCATGTGTCTGGATCACATCATCAGTTGCATCCGGAGGGCACGTCGCAAAGTTATTTTGAATCCACGTGAAAGCAGCTCCAGCTGCCTTCCTTTCCCTCTTCTTCTTCTCTTCTCCCTCCTCTACATCATCCTCAGCCTCGGTAGGAGCCATACCGATAAGAGCAATCATCTGCTCGCGCCACCCATCAGAATCGGTGCTCATACATAGAGGCCTCCCGTCGATAGCAAGACCGGTGATCAACGAGACATCCTCGAGCGTCACGGTCATCTCCCCGGTCCGAAGATGGAAACTGTGGGTCTCTGGCCTCCATCGATCAACAAGAGCGGACACCAGTGGAGCGTTCAGATTCGGCGTGGACCGGCTGACCAACAGAATCCACGGGAGTAGTCCTGCCTGCTTGATGTACGGTGTGTACCGCTCATCGTAAGGCATGGCAGGACCAGAGACCCCGTGATACCGAATCTTCAGAGGTTCAAGCTTCTGCAAAAAACAAGTAATGACAAATCTTAGGGCATGTAAATTTCAACTAAAGGCAAATTTGCAAAAGATTTAGAGTACTCATTATTACCTTATCCTTCTCGCGCATCATGTAGGACCGGTGTTGCACGTCGTAGACATCGTCCAGAAGCCAAACCATCCTTACAATTTCAAACAATAAACATACATGAGTTCATCTCAAATATCGGAAAACACTCAACATCTAATATATATCTAAAAAAACTCAACATCTCACATATAGCTACAAAACTCAACATCTCATAATTATCTACAAAACTAGGCATCTCATATATATCTAAAAAAATAAACAATCTAGGTTTAACTAACAAGAATCATATACTACCGGATATGACTACACATCCTCCATCACAACACCGAAAGAGTTTCCACCTAACGAATGAACACCGGATATGAACACCGGATATGACTACACATCCTCCATCACAACAAGAATCATATACTACCGGATATGACTACCAATTCTTTTGGTTGCAATGAATGTGTGCTCATTCTGAAACACCGAAAGCCTGCCTTGACCACATTTGAACAATAGCATTGCTGCCTTGTCGGCCCTCTCTGCATACTTGTAAAACTAAATAAAATTTTGATAGTTGTTTTCAAAGTACTTGCCATTGATGAGAAAAGGATTCCACATTTGAAGGTCAGACCAGGAAATGGCTCCTGAGATGGATGACTTATCATCTCCAATTGCAATATTACATCAAAAAACTTAATCTGGAACACCGAATGATTTTACGGAGGAAAAGAAAGGGAACGGAGGAGTTTACGTACTAGGAAGGATTGGAGATCGAATCCAGGCCTCAAAACTTCAAATCTGAGAGGGGGTGTGGGGGGATCTGAAGGGGCCGCCGCCGCCGCCGCTCTCTGTGACAACAGAGCAACTGGAAGAACTGCCTGGGAGGGTCTGGCCCGATGCGGGCTAAGTCAACGTGCAACGCCTAAGACACGGGCGCTACAATATACACAGTGCGGCGCCTAAGTCTTAGGCGCTGCAGTGCTGTCTGTGGGGCCGCAACTGGACCAGGGCTGCCACGCTGGCAGGATGTGCAACGCCTAAGTGATGGGCGCTGCACAGTAGGGTGCGGCGCCCAGCTGTCGGGCGCCACACGAAAGGGTCAGCAGAGTGAAATTTTTTTGAAAGCAGGTCAGTTTGTGAATTGATTTAGGCCTCAGGTCAAATATGTGAAATTTCCCAAATGAGACGGGAATCGATGCCGCGGATTTTTTGGCAAATAATAAAATGCACTTCGGGTTCGAGAGGGGCGCCTGTATGTGTGGCCCGTGATGCTGTTGCGTGGCCGTACGACATGGAGGAGGGAGGGTAGGGTAGGGTACGGGGCAGGGCCGGGCAGGAAGAGGCCGGACCGAGTGAAGGGCCCGGATAAGAAAACAGCTCGGACGATTGGGTGTATTGGTGGGGCTGGGTCCCATCTGTCCGCGACCCTTTGCCAGAACATTTTGAATGGTTTTCGATGCGTCGCCGAGTGTAGCCAAAAGCTGACAGATGAGATATTCGTTGGGGATAGATTTTCTTTACAAGGGGATTCGTCGAGACATATGGGTCCGTACCAGTGGTGAAGGAGGCAGCCTGGCGTTGTCGGCCAGTCAATTCCTTATTTGACTAGGCCCTTCAAGTGTCCTGGGGCTTTTTGGCGAAAAATACTTTCCAGGTATGGTTTCTGTCTCCAACCCCACTCTCCAGGCACTCTTGAAATGCAACCCTCGACAACAAACGATTCATCATGGCAGACGCAGCACAAACATAAAAACAGACACGATTCGAAAAGAGCGTCCGTATATGTACAAGGCCCAGATGGCCAAACAACCATACTCTACTACTCCCTCCCGTCCATACTAAATTGTCGCTGATTTAGTACATGTATCTACAACTACTTCTAGCTTTGACGAGTTTGCTCAAAAATATTTAGCGAGTTTCAGCTGGCTAATACAGTGTAATAAGCCACATACAACAACAGATATGCTGCAAGGGAAGAAATAAAGAACGACAGGTATGCATGGCTGCCCTAAGATCTGCAGGTGCGGTATACCTCACCGCGCATCACATCAACTGGCCCATGATCATGTGCATAGCGATCCGGGCCAAGATACGCGCCAGTCTTCTCCAGGAGGGCCAAGGCCTCCTCCCTGCCGTGCTTTGAGGAGTAAAGGTTCAAGTATTCAATGTCCTACGTTACAAAATCATCAAGAAACAAGTGTTAGCTGCTGTAAGTTTCAGACAGCTCATAGTTATCTACTCGAAATCGGTGAAAGGCTGGAAGAATTCATTTGGTTATGTAACCAATCTAGCCAAAAGTTGTGCCCTTGAAAAACAAAAGGCAAGGTGAACTGGTGAAATAGGACAAAAATGAACTACTCCCTCCGTTCCAAATATAAGATGTTTTGGATATTTCAATATGGACTACCTACCGACTGAAACGAGTGAACAAACACACTAAAATGCGTCTATATACATCCGAATCAGAAAAAAGTTAAAAAAATCTTATAATAGTGAATGGCGGGAGTAGCATTTTCAAAAAACAAAAACAGAAAGTATCACCTGCATGCCACTGAGAATGCGTTCAATCCTGAGGGACGCAACTGGTTCCTTTGACGAAGAAAACACCTCGCCAGGGTAAAACAGAACCCCATCGCCTGGAGGAAGGCCGCGTCGGAAACAGATCTGCAGCCACACATGACACAAGTTTGAGAATAAGATTAAACATAATATACCAAGTAAACAAAAACAGTCTACATTTGAAATGCAAAATAAACATTGAAGTCGGAATAACGATGCCAGATACCTGAATTAACAGGAAATGGTATATTTAAAGCACTAAATCATGTAACAATACAGATGCTGAAAGTTCAGCTTAAGATTAAATGAAGGGAGTATAACATAAGACAATCTCAAACCAAGAATATCATCCACAGATACACTAAAATAAGAGTTACTAGATACATCTCTATTAGACTTCTAGTCTTAATTTAGTAAGAAAACTATCTTATCACTTTCTTACACATTTATACTCCCTCCGTAAAGAAATATAAGAGTGTTTAGATTACTACTTTAATGATCTAAACACTCTTATATTTCATTACAGAGGGAGTACTTGTTACTCAATAGCAAACATGCTGTATGCATATAAGTTCAACATTCAAACCCATGTACAGGTAATATTTCTTGAAAATACCGTAAAATTTTAAAATACGAGCACCAAATACAATAAATTTTAATTATTCCGAATGAAGTTCATAGATGGGAACATAAAATGGGACAGTGCTGAAGATATATGCAACTAATCACAATCATATTTCATGCAAGTCAACTACCTCCATGTCTACCAACAAAAAATGAATGTGAACTTGAAACTTCCATGAGCAAACAAGCATCCTAAATCATGTTTTCTTGCTTACAATGCAACACAAACATTTTTTTTAACCTATAACATGCCAGGCATATCTCCTTTTCATTTCTCCCAACACAAAATGAATCTAATGGAACTTTTGAAGAGATATTTGATGGGTTAGGAACAACCTCCAAAAAGTACTTGGAATTTTTGTCAATTGGTGCTTGAACAAGGGTTTGGTACTTGAACCAGGGGATTTTTCAAACTTACACCCCACATGTCACCGCGAACAAAACTAGCAGGCAAAAAATGATCACACCCTTCATAGGTTAATGTCACCTCACTGTATCAAGAGGTTTTCCAATGTATAGCATACCTCGGCACTTGGAATCATAGCCTTCTCGTAGCAGTTGGTACCCCAGTAAAGAAATCCTGTGCCACCCTCCTTCCATGCTCTCCACATCACTGCCCGATGCTGAGTTCCGCGCATCCCAAGGTGCCAATTTGGTTGAGGATCAGAAGGCCCCATACAAACATATGTCCACCACTCCTAGATACGATTAAGATGGTTTCATCAAGATAAAGGTCACGAACTTAAAAACCAGAGAGATTCATATACTTGCATATCTGAGAGAAAAAATCATAAATAATAAAACCACTCTATAAGTCTATATGAGAGAGCCATAGAAAATGCCATTGACCAAGAAAGGTACTCCCTCCGTCCGGAAATACTTGTCTTAGAAATGGTTGTATCTAGACTTATTTTACTTATAGATACATCCATTTTCAACCATTTCTAAGACAAGTATTTCCGGACGGAGGGAGTAGTTGACTATGAAACTTGAGGTGGTTCGTAATTAAAACAGTAGGCTTCATGCCGATTGGTGATCAAACAGCCTAAAATACAGATGCCAATAGTACTCAACCATATCATTAAACTTGTATAGAAAGGTCTGAACCTCTGACTGCACTGGAAACACACAAGAAATTCTTCACTGCATCATTGAGAAGAGAGGGATTTGACAAAAGAACCCAACATTAGTTGAGCTATTTCAATTTTTGGCCTCAGAGCACCACCAGTGCTGCCACTTGTGAGGATGGTGCGGCCCCACCGAAGCGTCCCGAAATTGAGATTTTGGCAGTGCTACTGAAAATCCTCCATCATCTGATTTTGTCGTGTGTGCGACGGTGGGCTAGTGTTGCTGCTGTTGGGATCGAGGCAAGTGGAGGAGACAACATATGATGACTTTGACATGGTGGTGCTTCTCGGGCAGCCGGTCTCGAGCTCCGGGGTGAAAACCTTAGGTCTGACCCTACTTGGTTATACCTGGCAATGGCAGTGTTTTTACGCCGTTACCATGTTGATGGAATTGCTTGGAGTTTGCTCGGACGTGAACTTCAGGGTGAAAACCCATGATTTGGCTTCGAGGGTTGGATCCGGCGATGGCGGCACTTGTGCGTCGTTCCCTTCTTGAAGGCATCACTTTTGAAGAACCTTTCTCATTGTCCTTGTGTTGTCAAGAGATAGTCAGTGTCAATGGTCTTGTTGTAAATAGTCAAATCGCTGTTTGATCGTTTTTTCTTTTCTTTTTCTTCCTCCGCCAAGGCAGAGCTTCAGTCATGTAGGACTTTGCTTTCTGCCGGCGTGAGTTTTTTTTTGTGTGTGTTGGTGGTGGTTGTGTGCATCCTAGCTATGCAGAGGCCGGGTATTGCTCATTGTGTTTGTATCCGCTTGATGCTTCATTATGAGTCAATAAAACACCCTTTATCGAAAAAAATACATTGAGTCTATAGCATCAGACAAATTAATGAACGAGAACTAAGAATAGCAGAAGGATGGTACACAGGAATGTATGCAAATGCAGTTACTGGGCTCACATTGTCCATAGAAACACTACTCGTAAAAGAAAATGTTAAGGAATGTACACGCCATATTTTCGTAAAGTTTATATGACTCATAAACATTTTTTTATACTTTATGAAAATATGGCATAAACCCACGCAAGCTGACATACTGTCACCCAACAACTTTAATTATACTTCTGATGAAATATACCAATAGATCAGAACAATGTTGTCAGAAGACAATGCTGTAACTTCATGAGACCCTTAAGCATGGAACACGCTTCCTAGAATTTGAAGTAGAATATCAAAGCATTAAAAATAATGTCTTTTTAAGATAACGTAAGGATCATCCTCCTGGCTGTAAACTTGTAAAGAAACTGTAAAAGGAAAATGGCACAAATGAAACGAAATAGAAACACAGAAACTGTAATTACTTCACCAAGGTCAGGTCGTAGTTCAGCAATAATATCCTTCACTAAGTCCTCTCTTGTGCCAAGAACCCATTCGCTGTATAAGAAAAAAAATAAGTGATGGAAATGGTTCTTCAGTCCTGTAGGTATGCATTTTGTTAGCAAGTCCAAAATTGAACAATGCATGACACTTCCGTTAGTTCGCACCAAGCCACCAATACTTATACTGGAGTAACTATCACATATCTCACACATCCTCAACATGTACAAGCGCTCTCAGTTTCATCAAATTGTTAATCCCATGTCAGTACAAAATTTATCTCAAACAGGGCATTGATAACTTCATATTGTTTGGTCCACTTTTGTTAACATAACTACCGCTAACTTTCTAAACCCTGTGCACTCCACAAATAGCATAGGCTCGGGATTGGTATGAAAAGACAATTCAAGATATAGATAACCAAATAACACTTTAATGTTCTGAACCTTACACATTTTGTGTTTAACCAAACATCGTGAATCGATTATTGTCAAATATTGTCATATATATAGCTGGAAAAGCAAGTCCATGTCATGCCAAACCAGTATGACATCAGATGCTCCAGTTTTTGCAGACTAGCAATCCAGAATGAACACACAAGTGCCCAACAATGCATACCTAGTGCAAAAGATTTGTGTATGCGGACGTAGAACATTTGGAACTTTCGCAAAAGCCTCAAACGTAGAAGGAGCCAGTTCAGAACCACTTGGACCTACATTAGCCATTCAAATTGTAAGAAGAAATGACGTAGAGTATATGCTAAAGAAACTTAAGGCTTCCCAAGTACCAACTTCCATATAGTCATTATCTACCGGGGTTTTATCATTTATGACACTGGTTGTGTTTCACTACTCAGTTTTGCCACCAGAAATTTCAACTGCTCAAAAATGCCATCGCGTCATTAGGCGCATGCTCAAAAATGCCACTTGACACCATGATTGTCAGCTCAAATCTCGTTTGCCATGTCATAATGACCAAAATACCTATAGACCAACATGTCAGCTCTCCCTCTATCTCACTACAATAAAGTGTGGGTCCCACTTGATCCCAACAGCATTCTTATTTTCTCTAAAATTATTCGCTTGCTTACTCCTAACAAGTGGGGTCCACACTTATCATTGTGAGATAGAGCTGACATGTGGTTATAGGGGTATTTTTGTAATATAACATGGTCAACGAGTTTGACCTGAGAATAACGATGTCTAATGGCATTTCTGAGCAAACATCTAATGAAACGATGGCATTTTTGAGAAAACATCTCATGGAATGATGACATTTTTGAGCAGTTGAAATTTCTAATGGCAAAACTGAGTAGTGAAAAACAACCAGTGGCATAAATGATAAAACCTAATACCAGGCTGGGTAACAGAAATATTTTACCTCATGAGTCGCAAGCAAGTAATCAGATGTTCATTTAAGAAAACATATACAAAGCAAGCACAGTAGCTTAGCAATAAACAAAATAAATAAATAATTCTATGGTACATCAAATCTCAACAGTGATTAAACTAGTTTGAACTTGGAACATCTCAAAGTTCAAGATGGCACCCAAGAGAATTGTAATTATTCAACCCCATGTTTGATTCATTTTGCCACAAACTTCCAGTTTCACCTCCCTTCTTTGCTTCAGTTTGTTTCTCTACATTCCCCCATCATATTGAACACTAAACAATATACAGCAGTACTTTATTACCGAATTGTTTTCTAGCATGTTTGCTAAGCTGATTAAGTAACTTAGACTATATATCTACCTCAGTACAATGATCTCTTAATAGTATCAACACAAATACATACATATTCATTTCGGATCCAAATTAGTAGTGTTTTTTAAACAAGTGTACATCACAAGAAGAGCTTTACGTTTTGTCGTATATGAGTCCAAGTATGGAAGTATACTGACCAGCATAATAAGTTGTTAAAATACGCACATCGGGTGTGTATGTCCTTAACTCGTTAGAGATGTTGCGAATCACTTCGTACTGCTCCATATTCAATGGCTGAAAAAAACAAGAACAAATTGTAAGATGATGATATGTATCTCTTTTCGATGAAAAGAACAGGTGGGCCATATACATGAGTTGATGTGGTTTGACGCATCAGCATAGAGTTCAACTGGTTTGGCACTTAAGCACTTAAGCACATGCATAGCACCTGAGTGTATAGGTGCAATAGTGCAAACCATTTTAGTTTCAGCACCAGATTAAAATGGACCCACAAGAACGAGATGCTTCATGAATTATTGCATGACCCTTCACAATTTTAATGTTAAACTCAAGCGAGTTAGAGGAAATAAATGTAGAAGTTTGCTAGAAATAAACATTTGTCTTGTTCTTTCTACTTTATTTCAACTCCTAGATTGTCAGGGATTGCAGTTTTTCATGCAAAAAGAATGAACGCAATGAATGAAGCTATGCTAAGTTGGAATCTACCTTCAAAACTTTATTTCCTGATTCTGTTTTTATGTTGATTTGGTGCTCAAACCAAAAAGGTTTGAGTAGCGTAGCTGTATGTATTGCCTCATGGTTTGCACCAGAATATTGCCAAGGTGCAAGATGCTGAGGTGCAACCATCAGCTGCTAGCACATAGAAGGTCGAAGCTACACTCACAACTCACATAGAACAAACTGCCAATATACAGTTTTCTCAAGAATCAGGATATCCTAGGAGCATAGAAGCGACTTAGTTGGCTAAATGAAGTTGGGATCTACCCTTCGAACCAATTAAGGAAGGGTTAGCTCAACAGTCAGCGGCAGGTCCTAGTCAGCAATTACATGTAGACATATAGCAGTGTGTACTGAGCACTAGTGTTCTTTGACATGTTGCATTGGCATCATCATTATATAACAAAAGCAGTTGCAGTCATCCAAATTAAACAAAAATGCTTAGGTAGCATTGACTATTAACTACCCTGTGTTTCACAATACTGACAACTAATGCAAACGATGGGGACGAAAATACCCTCGGTAACATCTCAAGCATGTTAACATGGGTAACAAATACAAGGAATTCACAGGTTTGATAGGGCAATTTGGGAAGTTCGCCTAGGGATTCATGAGTTGCATCTTTCTATTTACAACGCTTAAGCCTGGCGTGGTTCATTAATTGCTGTTAGTCATAACTCATAACTATATTATCGTCCCAACTGCATAGAACTAGGCAGGACCTAATGGCATTTGAAAACTATGTGACATCACACTACGCAATATAAGCATAGCAACGCTTGAACTTTGTGTTGTAGAACCATGTCACCCGATATAGCAACAACAACAACAACAACAAAGCCTTCAGTCCCAAACAAGTTGGGGTAGGCTAGACGTGAAACCCATAAGATTTCGCGACCAACTCATGGTTCTGGCACATGGATAGCAAGCTTCCACGCACCCCTGTCCATGGCTAGTTCTTTGGTGACACTCCATTCCTTCAGATCTCTCTTTACGGACTCGATATAGCATAGAAGTAAAATCATGCACCTCATCCCACAAGTAGAAGTAAGCTTTCGACCAATGAGCCTCTGTTTTCAAGATTTCAACCTCTCTTCGCAGAGAATTTTTTGCTGCATCGGTACTGTTGTGCATCAACAAAGGAACGAAATTAATAGAAGAGAAGTAAACAAGCTGATATGAAATTTAGTAGAAATTCTAGCATTACCATGACAGAATAGGCGCGTACGGTACAGCATATGCTGCGAGTCTTGGATCAGAGTAATATTCATTAGCCTTTGGATGATCAGCTAAAAGAACAAAGACAAAGTAGGAAAATCACATCTGAGAATAAATTTACATAAAGCAGCATACTCTTTTTTTTCTATAGAAATAGATGCATTACCAGGCCAGGGGCATGTGTACGCAAGAATACGCATGCTATCGCCCCATCTGCAGAAAAATGGACTGATTCTGTACTGGAGGAGCCACCTGAAGTGATGATCCAGTGCATCATACCACCCTTTGGTGCCATGCTCCAAACAAAACCGGTCTTCAATGACAGTTTCAGATATCTAATATAGTTAAAGGACAACGAATGCATACAAATACAATTCAAATGCAAAATGATGATAGCTGCAATACCTACATAGACAACTCAAATATAAATTCTCAACTGCAGGTTTGCAAATTGAATGTGTCTTGCACCACAAAGAAGGCATATGGAATTCCTCATATCATAATATGTCAGAACATTACTACATACTAAAGGAGAATATTGCCAGGATACACCAAAAACAGCAGGTAAGGAAGGTGTCAGTGGGAGAGTGAAATCCCACACAGTCAAGCTTAACTTGACACGAACAGCAACATTGTTCATAACATCTTCATCCATCATGTCCCCTAATCCATTATTCTCATGGCAGTCCTGGAATGCTGGAAGTACTAGCATCCTCCTCAGTGTGGTTGAAGTTGATGATAATCTTAGTATCTGCATGTTATACACTGTAAGGAAAGGAATTATGTGCTGGTATGTGAAGTGTTATTGACAGATAAAATACCATTTCCTCTGACGATGAGTGGTCTCTGGATTCAGTGATACCAAGACAAGTCTTTAATTCTTTATACAGCTGGTATCTCTCAGATTTTGGTAACGAGTCTGCCTTGGAACTGCCACCAAATACATAGCATAAAAATAACAGTTAATAACTCAAATGATGAATAACTAACAGACATAGGTGCATATGTGGCTACAATTCCAGGCTAAATATCATCTGGACACACGTTACCACCTGCAAGCATCAGATTGGCACACATCCAATACCCGCATCTCAGACCTAAGCTCAGAATTCTAGCTCCAGGATGAATAAGAACTATTTGTAAAGATGTTTGCTTGTTTCATAAACTGAACCCCATCCAATGTACTAACATTATTGGAAGCATATAAGAAAATCAGACTCGTGAACTCACACTAGGTTTCAAATTAGCACTTCATATGGGATCATGATAATGCAAGTCCATGGAAAGTTCAAAAACTTGGAACAAACAGAAAACACTGTTTTGGTTTTTACAAGACGCAACTATAGAAACTCATATCAAACTCTAATGGCTGGATTTTCCACCGACAATATATACCAAGAGAATATGACCGTACAGTAAAATAAATTATTTCCAATACTTCATATGTCTTCTCATATTGATATCTCGTTCCAGTATGCCATTTGGTCACTTGCGTAAGTGGTTAGAATTTGTCCTCGTGTTTTTACCCAAGCAATTCGAGCAGATTATACTACCATTTGTGACATAAGTACATGACCAAATAAGTAGCCAATTTAAGCTTACTCTGAGTCTGTCCTCATAGCAGTAATACATATTTCTCCTTCATATAGACCAGGCTCTTGCCCACAAGGAACATTTAGTGAGACCCATACTGCAGTTGTCTCCCTGTACAACAAAAGCAACTAGCAATTATTAAAAAGAATGAAGACAAATGTTTCAATCATGTGGCTAGCTAAAGCACAGAAGCAGTACCCAGGAAGTAGGTTTATTTGTGGACTGGAAGGATCAATAGGCACAAGGGCATCTGGTACACCTAATATAGGCACCACACGTCGCAACGTTATAGATTGACCAACCACTAACCTGATACAGCATTGTTATAATCATCCAAAGTAGAATGTGCACATCTTGGTTAGCCACTGAATGAATTCAAAATTTAAACAAACAAACCTTCCTCCAGAGGATGAGCATAGATCAGTGCACTGAATCTGCACAGGCCCTGCAATACCTGAACTGGCCCATGAAACTTTTGGACGTAACGCGATTTGAAAACTTTCCCTTTCATTTCTTGCTGCCAAAAGGTTAACCTGAAGGGATTTTGGAAGGAAGATGATAAAATGAGGAATCTAATAGTAACAGAGCAGTACCAGATCATAAAGCAGTCGGACTGGTGAACAACAGCATGTCCCAAGTTACAGTCAAAAAAAGAAAAATGATCAGAAGGAACAAAAATATGGCACGACTCTAGAGCATTCTGCATAGTGCAGTGAAGCAATAGATTATATGTTCTTCTAGCAGTGCTATTAAAATTAAGTACAACTTACATGTTCTAGAGGTCGAGGTGCTTCTTGTTGGCTAACATTTGCTGTGCTGGGCATAGACCAAACATGCAAAAGATCTGCCGAGTGCACCTTAGTAGGGTCAATCACACTAGAACCTAGATGCGACCCCTGCAAGCCTCCATCCACCCAGCCATAACTAGTGCCTCCTCCAGCTACACCCTCCACAGGTGGTACAGATATTTCTTGTGTCTTACTTACTGTGATAAGAACAAAAATATCTGTGATTAGGCTACATAACCAGAATTTAAGCTCCAAAGTTTCCTTCATTGCTGATAAAAGTAAAAAATCTCAATATACACAAAAAAATAGTTATCAATCACCAGTTCTTATATGTAAAAGTCAGTTCCAGTTGTGACATACTATGCACTGAACTTATGCAAACACTTGTTATACGAGGCTCGAATACCTGTATTTGACAACAAACAGACCGAGAAAACATTGAGTGTGCTAAACTATGTAAACTTTAAAATACTGTGCCCTTTCCCTGATGCAATTTCAATATCTTCATCACAGTGCACATGCCTTGCTCAACTAAATCATATTTCCTGGGTTACAACTTACAAGTAGGATATTAGGCAAATCTTACGTTGCCATATAAGTGCTGGGAATAAAGGCAAACCGCCAGTTATGTGAATCATCGGATACCATCTCCTAAGATTATCTGAACCTAAACCCAAAGTGCCTGATAAATATGGATGCATAGATTAATCGCAGTTCTACGACAAGTCCAAATTCAGTAGTACGCAGGTAACCAGGATATCAGATATAGGTGAGCATCCGTAAGCTCGCATGGAGTGGGTGCCTAAGAATTCAGTAAGCTGGGAGAAAGGGAAAAAACAGGTAGGCTTTTTATGCATTCACTAGGTGGGATGATGCCTTGCATGATTCATTTCTTATTTTGCAATTATATCTGCTTGCTGGATATTGTGTGTGATCAACTAGATGCGTGTCTGGATTTAGTTTGCAGGTGATCCGTGATCACCAAACTGAACAGGTGTACACTCTTAAGCTCAGAACTGAGAACAGAACGGGGTCAGAGGAATGACCAACCCCATCTGAATTTTGATGAGATCGGAACTAGCTGCAACATTTCCGCCCAAGTTGTGCTCAGTGATCAGGTCAGAAGCAAACTTGCCATCGTGATGCTGAGATAGAGTTAGCATGCCCCGTTCACAATTCAGTAACCTATTCGATAACCGTCCCTTGCACAGGCGGATGCTGAGAGTAACAGCGAGCAAGCTCCACGCATTGCGCGGCACAACGCAGCCTCAGCTCGTGCGCGGTGGATTTCAGGGTCGCCACCGCCGCGGACACCCGAGCACCATGCGGACCGAGCAACACCAGCGCTCGCTAATCCTACGGCAGCTCCACGCGCGAAGCAGCTGAAGCAAACGGAGAAGGAAATGGGCGCGGGGGGCTCCGGGTCCGGGGCGGAGGGGCGATCGAGCTGTCCCGGGCAGCAATCCAGCACGATGAGGCCGCGGAGAAGGGGGCAGCGCGTACCTGCGGCGGAGCTGGGGTCGCTGGATTCCATGGCGCCGGCGGCGGGGAGCGATCGGTCGGTCGGTCGGTCGAGGAGGGGGGCAGAGCGTGGGCTGCTCTGTTGGATAGTGGGGGAGGGGGGATGAGGGGAAGGAAGTGGGGAACGGGGGGAAGCGGAAGAGGACGGTTTCCTTTGATCGTGCTGTCCAACGTCCCGGCTCCCGAGAAGGACGAGGGCCCCACGGAACCACGTTGCCCCGAGCGCGGGTGAGGGGCGCGGCCCGGGCCGGCCGTGGCGGCCTCTCAATGATCGATCGATCGCCCCGGTCCCGGCGACCGCGCGCGCCGCGCCGCGCGGCTTGCGAAATCCGCCTTGCGCTATGCGTGTGTGTCCGCCTCTAGAAGACGCGCCCAATTGAGTATTGTCCCCGCTTCAGAATCGTCAGTCCGCAGCAGAAAGGTTTCGTTTCATCTTGGGCAGATGTGATCAAATCCTATTTCTCAGCTACTGCACTTTGCTTCCATGATTCAGATCAGACCGTTCGCGGCCAGCAGCATGTCAAGGGCACCCTACTGCGGTTTGAGACACTTTTTACACCTTCCAAGGACACATGCTGATTTCTGCACGGCCGTTCTAGCTGCAGCTTAATCCCTAAGAGCAAGATGCGTACCGTAAATTTCGTCTGCGGTAATGCTCTAAAACGAATCTGCGATATCACGCACGGCACGGCAGAACAGATATGCTAAAAACGGTACTGCAGATTTAAAATGATTTTCGCACTACAAAGTTTAGAGCACCACCATCGGAGTTCATCATGCATTCTATGGCATAAACCCATAGTTCAAACTAATTTTAACCTAGGGATCTGTC
>NC_041382.1:159371401-159372660 GCF_002162155.2 Triticum dicoccoides | reverse complement strand
TGCTCTACTACCGCAAAAAAAAAAAAAGACAGAAACAACATATAAACTGATGACACACACATAAAAAAGGAAAAGAAATAAACGAATTGTGAAGTCACCAGTTACAGCCGTTAACATAGCTCACTGCACCCATCAAGTGTGCTTGTCAGGTAACAACATCTCACGCTTAAGACTAATCTAAACGAGCAACAAGATTCCAAGATACACGAGCCATACAAACCAACCCCAGTTACATTGCAAAATTCTCCGTCTAGGACTGCATGGCGTCATCCCCATCTGAATCCCCTTGCACTTCACTGAACATGTAGTCGCTCTGGCTGTCGATCAAGAACTGCGTCGATCTCTTCACGTCCAGAAACAGGTGGTACACCCGGCTTATATCCTCCATCTCCACCACCTTGCCCTTGCGCTTCTGGCAAGCCAGGCCGGCAGAAGTGATCAGCTGGATTGCGTACCTGAGGGAGGTCTCGGTGCCAATCTTTGTGAGCAGATCCTTGCCCTCAGCAGACATTTCAACGTCTTCTTCCTCGCACCTGATGTCTAAGATCTTCCTGATCTCCTCCACCGTGTATGGTTGTGTTGTGATGATCAAGAGGCGGTCGAGAAAATCCGACGGTATACCATGTGGTGACCGGTAGTTGGTCCCGCGTATTGTTGTAATACCTCGATTCGTCGCAATAACAAGGATCGGAGCCATGTCATTCTCCAGAGCACGGTTGAGGAAGGAGAAGCATTCAATGTCCAGCATGTGGACTTCATCGATAAACAGAACGCCAGGGACGATCTCAGCCTTCCCTTCCTCTCTCCATTCGGCAACTTTTGTGTCGATCTGCTCCCTAACCTCTGCACGAATCTCACCAGTGTCACCAGTGAAAAGTGCAAGGAAGCCTTGTGTCCTGAACAGGAATAAAAAGATAACAAAAATGAGTTGGTTGGGGCATTTAAATTCCCAAAGTAAACTACACTCGTTGTCTCGAATATGCATATGAAACAAAATACTCTTTTGTATCATGCGATGTGATCAAGGATGCGATGGGGAAAAAGAAAACTTTGCTGGTATAAGGAAGATTGTAACAGAAAAGTTTGAAATTGTTCAAAACTATTTAAAGCAGCACTGTCATCTAAGAGAAGTATAGAATAATGTCAATAGTTTGGCATCAAAGACCTTCAGGAATAAAAAGATAGCAAAAATGCCACAGTAAACTACAGTCGAATACGCATATGAAACAAGATACCCGCTTGTATCATCTGATGTGATA
>NC_041382.1:159296842-159371224 GCF_002162155.2 Triticum dicoccoides | reverse complement strand
CGTATAAAGAAGATTGTAAAAGAAAAGTTTGAAAAAGTTCAAAACTATCCAAAGAATTAGTATCATCTAAGAGAAGCATAGAACAACGTCAATAGTTTCACGGAGAAGACCTTCAGCTAATAACAGCATCAATATCAGTTACAGATATCAACGGCTGCAGATATCTGCAGAATGTATGGATGCAAAATATGTTTAGCCCATCTCTGAGAACAGCTTCTATTTCCTTATACATGTATCATCTAACTTGTACAAATACTATATTGACTTATGTTCATAGAACCATGTTTCTTTACATGAGCATCCCTGTAACAAACTGGAAGCTGCAAGATATCACAGATCATTTCTTTTGTATAAGAGTGGAAGGATCCTGCTGGATAAAATAGCACTCTGTATTTCTCTATGAACCAAAAAGCATACCAGAACCCAGTTTGTGCAGCGAGAACCAGATGAAACCACCTTTTCAAAGGTACTCCCTCTGTAAACTAATATAAGAGCGATTAGTTTACGGAGGGAGTATCAGCTAATCTTATGGCATGATAAAACTATAGTACGCACTCTCAATTGCACCTTCAAATTACCCGCATAACTCTATTAAATTCAACAGTTGTTAACAGGATTGGTGTTTCGCAGGGGGTGGATATTGATTGCAGGATCTTAATTGCCTATAATCTAATCTCAGAGGAATGATTTGCTAAAACCAATAGCACACCTGAACTGTGGCCTTGTAGGTTAATATTAACAATTAGCTGGTCAGCAAGTTTTTTTAACATTCAACCAAAATGGTGTGACGAACATGAAAATGTGGTTTATACTACAACACTGTTGTACATGAAGACATGAAAACTGATTATAATTTCTACATCCAATTTGGTTATGTCATGCATTCCATGGAAATATGCCTACGACTTAGAATACATTAATCAGAAGTCTCTGCTCGAATTTGTTCCAAATTAAAGCTCAGAGCAAGACTAGCTCGAGTAACCAGCAGCTAGATGATCTTATTCACTAACACATAATTATGCATGAATCAGTATAGGTAAGGTCTAAAACAACAATAGATTGGCATACTAAAGCAGATGCTTTACAGTTCAGGATGTGCAAGTTTAGTATAAGTGAATCATTAACATAGGGTTACAGTATCCTTCGCTAAGCGAATAAGTTCCTGCAAACAGTAAAAATACTCCTTTCTGCAGATTTTTTTATAATAATACAAAAGTAGTTTGTGGGACGATGGATAGTCTATCACAGTGGTGACAAACACACACACTAAGCATAGCCTGGGTAGCTCAAAGTCACCAACAGTTATCCTACTTATTAATAGGTTTTAGTTCACAACAAGAATTATGGAACGGAGGGAGTAGAATATAAAATTTTTACACCTAAATTTATATATAATCATTTTGGGAGACATGTAACTAGCAAGTGTCCTCTTGTGGCAGTAATGAGCAAAACCATGCGCCCTTCAAGGTTTCTATCTACTAGTCTAGTTTCTAGAGGCAAGAAAAGTGGCTTCATTGTTGTATGTCCAATTCTCTAACTAGGACAAATTTCTGCGAAGGAGGTGTGAAGTTACCTGCTATTGATGACATCAATCTCATGTAAGGTAACGCAGTGCATAACCTCCTTGCGCTTCTGGAGCTCTCCTTCAGGGCACTTGACAAACTTGGTGTGCGCACCAACAGCATCATAATCCCGTGACCTCCCAATGGAGCGGCCAAGCTTGATAACCTTCCCGGAGGCCTTGTCCAGCGCAATCACATCCCCGCTCTGTACCTTCTCCTTCCCCAGGGCCTCAATCATCTTCCCACCCAGCTCATACACCGTCTCCATGTCCGTGGTCTTCAGCGTGAGCCTTCCAGTCTTGCCGGCCGCGGTAGCACCTGAAGGTATGCCCGAGCTACTGGCGGAGACAGGGCGGTCGATTGAGATCTCAACGACCTCGCCCTCAATGATCTCCGCCTCCTCCTTGATGCGAACGCCAATGGCGCGGCGGAACGCCTGGGTGAGCGCCTCGGTCTTGGAGAGGTCGAGGGAGAAGAGCTCGGAGGCAGCGACGGAGGCGAAGGGCGTCTCGGCGCCGAGCGACTTGGCGATGCCCATGGCGAGGGCGGTCTTGCCGGTCCCTGGCTGCCCTGCGAGGAGGACGGCGCGGCCGGCGATCTTCCCCTGGCGGATGAGCTGGAGGATGAGTCCAGCGGCGCGGCGCGCGGGGAGCTGGCCGACCATCCCCTCCGAGGCATCGCGGGCCTCGATGGAGGAGTCCAGCCCCAGCCCCCGGATGTGGGAGTGCGCGCCTATGCGCTCGATGCGGGTTAGGTCGCGGCTCTCCGACAGCCGCTTCAGCTCCGCCATGATCACCGCCCGCCGCCGCCGCCGCTTAGATGTTGCCCTTTTTCGTGAGATGGGGGAAGAAGGTTTAAGGCTAGAAGGGGAACGAGCTAGGGTTTAGCAGTCGCCGGTCAGGTGGATATATATGGAGGCGGAGGGGAGGAGGAAAGGAGGGGAGAAAAATGAGAAGAGCGGGAGTGTGTTTGTCGTCTTGATCGTAATGGGCCGGTATCTTCAGCCCAGATGTAATGCCATTCCCCCTCCTTCTCAGAGAAAACAAAAGTGCTAACAGGACCCCCTACAAAAACAATGCTTCTCCTCAAAAAACAAGGACGCTGATAACGCTCACACGTGTGATGAAAGTGATATCCGTTCACATGTCTTATAACACATAAACTGCGTCAAATCACCGCATGCATGCATGTGAGAATCTTTTTTGATTTCCAGTTTTTAAAATGGTTTATCTTTTAAATGAAAAAATCGATTGAAGATCCGTTTTCACCATTAAATCCATCATCACGAGATCTTCGAAACTAGATCTCATATTAATATATTTCGACGACATTTTTGGGGAGGTTAAAAGTTGCCATGTCTATTGCACATGAATTGTCATGGTGTTTATGCTGAAGATGACATGATATGTTTCAGCTATTTTCTGCTACATTTAAAAATAAATTCATAATTTTCATGATTCATACACTAAAATTGCCATGAACCATAAACTAAAATTGCCAAAATACATGCACTTAAAATTGTCATGATTCATACAAAAAATAATTTTCATGGTCAAAGTACTGAAATTATCATGGTCAAAATACTAAAATTGCCATGCTCTATAAACTAAATTTGTCATATGGCAACTTTAGTGTAAACACTATGACAACTACGGTGTAAATATCATGGCAACTTTTGAGCAAAAAAAATCATCATATCAACATGGAATCTAGTTTAAAGATCTCGTCAAGACGAATTTAATGATAAAAACGAATTTTTAATTGAATTTTTTAATTAGAAGATAAAATATTTTTAAGCCAAAAATCAAAAGATCCACGTTGATGTCATCTATTTTGACGTGGCAAAATGAATGATAATGGAAGAGTTTGAGCTATGTTGCTTCATGTCACACGTGTGGGCGTTAATATTTGTGAAAAACAAAAACAATGCTAACATGCGGGATTACTCAGCTTCCTCTGTCACTCTGGAATACATCCGTTCCATGTCTCAAAAAAAATACATCTGTTCCGTTAAAAGATTAAAATTTTCTTATGACATCTAACACAACACTTCTTGCGGGTATACAATGTGCTAAAACGCCACAATATGTCTAACACGGTGTTGTGGGAGCTCCTATACAGTGCTTTAAGCATCCGGTTCAGATAGCTGGTGCTCACTGCCGCCCTCTAGTGAGCCAGCCCACGACACGCAGCACAATGAATTTTAAGAGCATCTCTAACAGGCGCCAAACGCGCCGTACGTAAAAAATAACTTTAGCACGTGTTCATCGTCTGGTTTGCCGCGGCGCGCAGCACTGGCTCCAGCAGCCGCGCTAAAATGTAGCGCGTGCGCCACTCCAGCAGCGCGCAAAAATGCAGTGCGCGCGACTCTCGTACAAACAACATATGCATTCGAAAACAGAAGCAAAAAGATCAAAACAAACAAAAATAAATAATTCAATTTCGTTTATTACAACTCAAACAAACAGTTTATCGTTCAATACAACAAATAGTGCAATTAAACGCAACAAATAGTTCAACAATACAATAATGAACGCACAAATCATGATGCTCTTTGTCGTTCATTTCATGCCCACCACTCCTCAATGAGATCCTTCTGAAGATCATTATGCGTTGCGGGACGTTGAATGGCATGATAGAAGGTGTTTGTTTCTAGGTGTTTTGTAAAAAGATCAAAACAAACAAAAATAAATAATTCAATTTCGTTTATTACAACTCAAACAAACAGTTTATCGTTCAATACAACAAATAGTGCAATTAAACACAACAAATAGTTCAACAATACAATAATGAACGCACAAATCATGATGCTCTTTGTCGTTCATTTCATGCCCACCACTCCTCAATGAGATCCTTCTGAAGATCATTATGCGTTGCGGGACGTTGAATGGCATGATAGGAGGTGTTTGTTTCTAGGTGTTTTGTCGAACACCTTGCGGGCGTCGAGCGGCAGCGAGCACGCGGACGCTGTTCGTCGGAGGACCAGCGCGCGCGCGGGGCGGCGGGACTAGAGGGGGGCCGGAGAAAGCGCGTGCGGGACGTGGATAGGCCGGGGAAGCGCCGGAACGGTCGACGGCTGACGCGGTCGGCGGCGGCGGCGTGGCTGAATGGGGGGGAGGTGTGAGCGAGCGCGCGAGAGTCCAGCGCGCGGGAGCGGACGCAGCAAATAAGCGGCCGCGATTGCATTTCGGCCCACGCGCTGGACTACATATGCCGCACGCGCTATTTTCGTGCGCCCGCTGGAGCAATTATTTCCGCTTGTGCGCGCGCTAAAACGGAAAATTTTACGGCGCGACGCTATTTTAGCGCGCCTGTTGGAGATGTTCTTATAGAGCAAAAAACACCCTAAATGTGTTACTTTCATGAGCAATCGACATCGCGCCGTCCCGCTCCAGTGCCGGTTGCCTAACCACTAGAGCAGCAAGGCGCTTGTAAGTCATTATCGCATGAACATTTTAAGAATAAGTGCGGCCGCGCAATTAATTGCACAAAGATTTTAGAAAAAAATATTTTTTAAAAAATGTGAATGAAATTCGAAAGTTCATAGATTTCAAAACAAATCACGAATTCAAAGAAATTCACAAATTAGATAAAAAAATTCATCCATTTTTGAAAAGTTTGCAAATTTAAAAAACATCAATTTTAAAAATCATTTCACCGATTTTGGAAAAAAAATCATCATTTTTTTAAAAAACAACGATTTTGAAAATAGTTCATCAGTTCTGAGAAAATTTCATTGTTTTAAAAACACAAATTTTGAAAAATGTTCATCAATTTTGAAAAAAGTTCATGGATTTTTGGAAAAGCTCGACTATTTTGAAGAAAATGTGCATCGATTTAAAATCACGCATTTAAGAAAATAAATAAATAGAAAAGAAAAAACAGAAGAAAAAAAAGCAAACTGGTAAAAGGATAAAAGAACAAATAAAGTTACTATACACAAGTGCGTAATGTCCCTAATGGTTAGCCCAGCGCGCTGTGCGCATGAAGCGCTAAATAGGATTCGCCCAGTGTTGTTCACACGTTGAAATATGAGGGTGGGCCTAAGGCTTATTTAACAATTTTAGAAAATCTCTAAGGGTCCATGTGGGATATATGGCAATGGGTGTGATGCGAAGTTTAGTCTATACCGCTAGTGAAGAAGGAGTTGGGTCTCCTTATAAGGGATTCTCTTCCGCATGTTATTGGAGCTTGAGAAGAGAAGTGGTTCTCGCGCCGTGGGTTGCAGAAATGACCCGAGCCGAGCCCATACCTATGCGCTTACTTTTGTCGGTCAGGAACGGAGACCCCGCCTCTTCGGATTCTATACGGGAGAGGGACGATTATGTTTTTGGGGGGCGTCTCCTACGCGACTGCTCGCCGCCGTTCGCCCGCGTCGTCTTCGTCGTCACCATGTCCACCACCAACGAAACCGACCGTGCCGCCGCCGAGAAACTCGAAGCCGAGAAGAAGGCCACCGAGGACGCTGCTGCTGCCACCGCCACCGCCATGGTCGCTGTCTGGCCGATTGGAGGGTATAACTCGTTTATCCCGCTCCTATCGATTTCTGTTTTAGCCATGCTAGCGTTATACGTAGATGTATCTGCTGTTAGCGTAGTATGTGCTTGCGTGACCAAATATCAGCATGTGTTTATTTCTATCAATGAGATGCTAGTAATTTACTCGTGGATTTGATTGATCGAAATATTGCTAATATATTCAACAAGACACTCCTTCATTGAGTGCTCAATGTCCACGTGTGTTTGGGCTTTGACAAAAGAAGTTCTTGAACATATGATGCATACTACGGCCAGTGCAAGAAATTGTCTGTTCTCACTACAGGCTTCACTATCGCATGATCATTTCGTTGGTATGGCCGTGACTTTATGGATAATTTGGATGGCTGGGAGCAAAGCTATCCATGAAGATGATTTTCAATCTCCTCTTGCGACACATTTATTCATTATGATATGTCTAACGGATCTTGAATCATCACAGACCAAAAGTCCCACTCATGGACCCCCAGTTAGGGTGCAACATAGGACGTCATGGGTGACACCTCCTACGGGTTTTGTGAAATTAAATGCGTATTGAGCTGTTGCTCGGAACGAACCCAAAGGGTGGTGGGAGTCGTGTCCCGGGATCACTTGGGAGGTTCCCTAGGCTCTTCGGCTATGACTTTTAATTGTTGATCTCGTCACGTTATAGGCCCTTGCTTGCAGAGAGGTACAGTCACTCGCGCTTGATTTTTGAATCTTCATTGTCTTCATGAGATTGACAAGGGGTGGTGAAAGATATAGCAGGAGGAGGTCTACATGGGGCAATTATCAAAAAGATTTTGCAGAGCAAAATTGACTATGAAGCTTGTAATTTTATTCATGAGGGTAGAAGTAGTAAATTTTAGGCTCATTATATGGCTAAGCATGCAATAACATTATATGGTGTCTTCCACATTTGGTTGGGAGTGTCACATGATCTTGGAATGATGGATATGAACATCCCTGAGCAATAAAGTGAGGCAAAGTTTTAAGAAAAAACATGAAATTAAAAAATGCGAATAAAAATTAACTCTCGAGCAAGTGAATTTTCCAAAAGAAAAGGATGATGTTCGAAGTGAAAACATATAGTTAAAGTCATTGGCCCGGTAGTCCTTAGTTTTCTGATTTTATGTTCCGGTGATGACCTTTTTCCTGATATTGCTGGCCATAGTGGTTACCATGCATCCCACTTCACGATTCACGTGCAGTACTATCTAGTTGTCGCGGCTAGCTGGCGAATTAGCCCTTGTTGAAATTGTATCTATTGTTGAAGGGTTCCACTAGACTTTCTCTCGTTTCCTCCTCTAGCCCTAGGCGGTTAGGGCAAAACTTTTTCTCCGGACTTCATCAGCCAGCCTGTATATTCGTCTCTCCTTTGCATACCACTCTAGCGCTGTGTGGAAGTTGTAGGATGGCTGAATATTGTGTTATTGTGTTGCATTAATCTGACCCTCATGGGGTATATGTACGAGCACATGTGAGAGAGAGAGACTTGGAGCGCAAGACAAGATATTGCATGTTTAAACTAATTCTATCTCTATCTTCTTATTTCTAACTCAAATGTTATTGTACTTCTAAAACGCCAAATCTATGTAAGGGTTCAACGGCAACGACTGTGGCTCCACGGCGTTGGTCTTAGGGGTATGTGCATGAAGACTTCCCGGCTGTCATCGACAAGGTTGAGCCGACTACGTTAAAGAAGCGGCGACATCGGCGCGTCAATGACTCATTCTGGCGGCAGCCGGTGGTATCGAAATCTAGATGTATTTTTTATTATGTTTGAGATCCTTTGTGTTTTCAATAAACTTTTATAATAGACCTGATCCTTTCCGCAAGAAGAAAGCAGTATTATCAAACATTCATGTGGGGTCGTAATATCCATGTGCTCCTGATTATAAATAGACATGACATTATGAAGGTATTTAATAGGTTGCATCGTCTTTAGGCTATTTGCATTTGTGACTGAGTTGGGCCTAGTTAAAGAAATACATGTCAAAAATCATGTTCTACACATATCTTTGTAGGTTGCATATAGGTTGGCTGCACTAGGGAATCAATTTTCCCCTGACGTTCGGCAGCCTACGTTGGGCCGGGTTGAGGCACTACGTGATGTTTGGTTGTATACACTGGGCCCGATTAAGAATTAACAACCTCGGATTTGAACGTCATGTTTGGTTGGATGCCGGCACCTCGGCTCAGAGCAATCGGTTTATCTTGCATTGCCAGCCCAAAGACCAAGTCTTCTGGCAACACACAACAACATGACACAGAAACAACCGCTTTATTGATGCTAGCGGATTACACGGGTCTGATATTACATCGAAGTAAGAGGCCAAGCGGCACACACAGTGCGGTTGAACAATATGTACATTATTTTGTGAACATAAAGGGGCCTCGGTTACACGAACTACGCGGCAGCGGAAGAACGACGAAGTGGGACTCCATAGCACAGGACACCGACGTGGACACGGCCTAGACGCAGGAAGCTCTCCGATGCGAAACGACTTGCCTGAAAACTAGCATGACACGTCAGGTCAGTACATTGAATGTACTTGCAAGCTCACAACAAACATAAGCATAATGACAAACAATACCATGACCATTAATCAGATTAATGCAGTGCAAGTAATGCTACTAATGCGGTGAAACCAACATGTGCACCGAGTCCCACGGACTCGCTTACCAGACTTGTTACCTCGTAACCAAACGATGCTCATACCAGGATCACAACTGAAACCAATCACTTACGATCAGCTCATGATCTCCAGAATCATCAGTGCCATCAACAGTTATTTAGTGCGCAAGATTAATTATAAAAGTTGATCCATGGTGCGACTTACTTCCGAGTTGTGCCCATAACCGAGGACGCGGCTATCAATAGATTTAATACACTCTGCAGAGGTAGCGCACTTTACCCACACCACGGAATCCACGGCCTCGCCCTCCCATTCGGGTGGACCACGACATTCCGACGAAACCCTCCCTTTGTCATGACACTCCCCCGGCCACTTCGACAAACTCCCTCTCAGGGCTATGTCCTGGGTGGCCCCGTGTCTACCAAAGACACCAACGGCCACCGTCGTGGCAAAACGGTCCCAAAAGGGGACAAGGTACCATAAAAACAAACGGGTACACAAGGTTATGTCTGCTTACCGGGCCAGGGTATGCATGCCCATAACCTTCCGTCGTTGGAGGCACCGGCGAGAGGCACAACAAAGGGTCGAATCAAGACCTCCCACAATGTAAATGTGGTCGCACTGAGAAAACCCGATTCAGTGGCACCATGACTTGATCAACGTCATATTCAAGTGGACTTATTAACAGGTTTAACTTGAAAAAAATTAAACTACCAAGTCAAGCGATGCCATGATTATGCAACTAATCAACATGCAAAGCATACAACTCCCATGTACGGATCAAACTTATCAACATAACTTTCTTGCACTACTCATGATTAAACTTTATTGGTTCTCACTCAACTTCTATTATTATGCAATATTTTTACTAACTCATAATTTTTATGAAGATATCACTTAACAAAAGAACTAGCATTATTTACCATAGCAATACCACTAAGGCAAAAATTTATTCTACTAGACCAAACTAGTCCAAGATTTCAACCAGTAACTTAAACAAGCATTTCAAGAATGACAAAGTAACTAGCAAGCAATCATACTTATTTAACAAATTTTTAAATGCATATAAGAACTCATATTTAAGTAGAAACAATCATAGATATTGAAATGACACCATCCAAATGCTGGTGTGGCTTGCCTTAGTGCAGAGGAGGGTCGCACTCCTCCTGGTTATCTTCAAGGCAAGATCCTCCTTCTGAAAATAAATTAAAACCACAACACAAAATATCAAAACCATTCTGATAATCACCAGAAATTCTAGACAGCAAGGAAAATTCCACATTTTGGTGTGCTGCTAGAGCTTTCTGAAACAAACACAATGCAAAAAGAATAAACTCATTTGGACTTAGGAGCTAGGAGTTATTAGTGGTCAAAGTTGTGGTCAAAGATTTGAATTATTTTGAATAAATCAGAAAACCTGGGGGGTGACGTCGATGGCGTAAAGCTAGGATACACCTCCACTCGTACCGCTTCGGGTGCGAGTGGTGAGGCTGACATCGGGCCCTACCGGTCAGGAGAGAGGGGGAGAGAGGAAACAGAGCGCGGCGGCGCTCCGCCAGATCTTACATCGGCGACGAGTGGGTTTTGGGCAAAACCAGAGGGATAGAAGTGGAGAGGGGGTCGGGTCGCACCTGCTCATACCCGTGGCTTGTCGGGGGATGGCCGGAGTTTCTCGCAATCAAGCTCGCAAACGGCGGTGGCGGACGAGTCTTGCCGGAGAGGAAGAAGACAATGACGAGGGGTGACTTCAGGGGCTCAGTTGTGTTCAGGCGACACCAGAGGATCCCCAACGACGCACCTGAGAGGTTGATAGGGCTAGATGGGCTTTGGAGTAGGGTGGTTGGGCTGTGGGGATCGCCGGCGAGCTCTGGTCGAGGTCGACGGCCAGAGGCCTGCCCGACTGGGCTACGGCTTCTCTACGCGGTTGTGGTGGTTGGGTGGTGCGGTGTGAGGCTACGTAGCGGAGGGAATGGCTCTATATATAGCCGGAGCGAGAGGGGGGTATGTGGCGCCGCCAGAGTTCTCTGGAGACCAGCGAACAGTGATGAAAGGCACTAGAGGGAAGGGGCAAAGGCTCAGTGTGTAGGTGGGAGCTGTCCACACTCGTGGACGAGCACAGGAGGCAGGGGGAGAAAACAAGTGCACGAGCGCACTGTGGCTTTTGGCCGCGACGTGCCCGTGCTCGCTGCGGCGTCTCCGGCGTCGGCGAGCGCCAGGGAGGGGTCAAAGTTGATGATTCGAGGCCGGTGGTGTGGTGCGGCAGTCGTCGGCAAGCTCTGGCTCAAGCACGCGCCGAACAAAGGCGTTGGCGCTACCCAGAGCGCGTCGAACGCATGCCAGACCCAGTGTCCACACGCGGTCACTGCCCTGGCATGGTCAAAACGATGCCCATGACTGGCCAAACCTTGTCTGGGCTAAAGTCCATGCAGTGATAGGTCTAGAGAAGTTGAGGACTCATCGCCAAGCCGACCAGATGTGACTCAACCATCTTGGCAAGTTTCTGGACAGAAACTTGGATGCTATGTTTGGATAGCTTCTAGATGGCCATTAGGGCTGATCTCTTGGGGTTAAGGTTTTCTTAGGAGGGTGAAGAGGCTCAAGAAAAATCAGGGCCAAAGGATCAAGGAAAAATGCACTTGCTGTACAAAGTGCAATTTTGGACCAGAAGAGAAATTATTTTCTATAGCAAAATTATTACAAAAATTCATGCAATATTTTTGCTTGGGAAGGTGGGCCATGGTTCAAAGAATATTCAGGAATTATTTCAGATTTTTTGGAGTGATAAAAATGGGGGTTGCTTTGGAGCACTAGTTTCTGAAATAGGCTTAAGAAGAGAAAATGAATATTTTTCTTTTAGGAAAAATATTCATTTGGTTATTTTGGGGATTTTCAGAGAAATGAGATAGAAGGAGAAGTAGATAGGTCACTTGGGTGAAAGTAAAGGGCATGCCCAAGTAACAAGTCCATTTGAATTGATTCCAAAACTCAAATCCAATGCAAAGGCAAAACCATGTCCGGAAAAAGAGAGAAAGCAAAATCCAGGCTGTCACAAACCTCCCCACTTATGATGAATCTCGTCCTTGAGATTCGGTTGCTTGGGAAAACCATTCTGGGTAGGCAATCCTTAAAAATTCCTCTCTTTCCCAGGTTGCCTCTTCCTTGGTGTGATGTTCCCACTGAACCTTGTAAAACCTTAGCACTTTGCTGCGAGTGACTCTTTCTGTCTCATCCAATATTCTGTTTGGCTTTTCCTCATACGTCAAATCCTTAGCCAATTCTATCTCGGCCATATCAGTCCTTTTCTCCGGTGGCGCGATACATCTCCTTAGCTGTGAGACATGAAACACACTGTGTACCTTTGACAATTTGGGTGGCAATTCCAATTGATATGCAATTGTTCTAACTTTGGCCATGACTGGAAACAGACCGATATATCTGGGTGCCACTTTTCCTCGGGTCTGAAACCTATTAACTCCTTTCATAGGGGTGACTCGGAGATAGACGTGTTCTCCGGGTTCGAAGCTGATTTGCCGATGTTTGGCATCATAGTAACTCTTCTGTCGAGATTTGGCCAACCGCAGTCTATCTCGGATTTCCTTGACTTGCTTCTCAGCTTCGAGCATCAAATCAGTTCCGAAAATATGACTGTCCCCAGTTTGAGACCAATTCAGCGGAGTGCAGCACTTACGGCCATACAGAGCTTCAAAAGGTGACATCTTCAAGCTGGTCTAAAAACTGTTGTTGTAGGAAAACTCGGTGTATGGTAGACAGTCTTCCCACTTGGGCCCTTGGGCCAATGCACATGCCCGGAGTATATCCTTGAGTATTTGGTTTACTCGCTCAGTTTGTCCATCTGTGTGGGGATGATAAGCCGTGCTGTATTTCAGAGCAGTTCCCAAGGCTTGATGTAGTCGGGACCAAAATGTTGAAGTGAAGAGAGATCCTCTATCCGAAGTGATAGTCTTTGGTACTCCATACAGACTGACGATTTGGGACACATACAATTGTGCAAGTTGATCGGCACGGTAGGTGGTCCGGTTGGGAAGAAAATGTGCCACCTTCGTTAAGGTGTCCACTATGACCCATATTGTGTCATTTCCTTGGTGAGTCCTTGGTAAACCGGTGATGAAATCCATGCAGGCATCGTCCCATTTCCATTGGGATACAGGTAACGGTTGAAGGAGTCCGGCGGGTTTTTGGTGTTCCGCCTTTACCTTGTTGCATATATCACAACAAGCCACAAAGTAAGCGATGCCGTTCTTCATTCCATTCCACCAGAATACCTGACAAAGGTCTTCGTACATTTTAGTGCCACCTGGGTGAATCGAGTATGACGATTCATGTGCTTCTGTCAATATTTTCTTCCTCGGACCTTCTTGATTGGGTACGCAAATCCTTCCTCGGAATCTCAGCGTACCTTGCTGATCTCTAGAGAAATCATGTGCCTGTCCTGCTTGCATACGCTTGGCATATAATTGCAATGATTTGTCATTTGCTTGAGCGCTGCGAATTTCTTCTTCGAGGGTAGGAGCAACTTCCAACATACTGGCAAGACTGACATCCATGATTACCAAATTAAGCCGGACAATTTCTTCATAAAGCTCAGGAGGCAAAGATTCCCTTAGAGCATTTAGGTTGGCCGGTTTGCGGCTGAGAGCGTCAGCAACCACATTAGCTTTGCCCGGGTGATAATTAATACCGAGGTCGTAATCCTTAACCAACTCGAGCCATCTTCGCTGACGAAGGTTAAAATCGGGCTGAGTGAATATATACTTGAGACTCTTGTGGCCGGTAAATATCTGGCACCTCTTTCCAATGAGATAATGTCTCCAAATCTTCAGAACATGCACCACCGCAGCCAATTGCAAATCATGAGTGGGATAATTTCCCTTGTGTGGCCATAGTTGTCGGGATGCATAAGCAACAACCTTGCCATCTTGCATACGTATGCAGCCAAGGCCTTTACTGGAGGCGTCACAGTAGACATCAAAACTACGGTAGATGTCGGGAAGAGTCAATACTGGTGCAGATGTCAATCTAGTTTTTAGCTCCTTGAAACTCCATTTGCATTCCTTAGTCCATTCAAACTTCTTATCCTTCTTTAGTAGCTCTATCATGGGCTTGGCAATCTTGGAGAATCCTTCAATAAAACGGTGATAATATCCGGCTAGTCCAAGGAAACTTTGGATTTCTGAGCTGTCGTGGGTGCGGACCAATCAAGTACATCTTTTACCTTGCTTGGATCCACGGATATCCCTTCTGCCGAGAGAACATGTCCTAAAAATCCAACTTGCTTGAGCCAAAACTCACATTTGCTGAACTTGGCATAAAGCTGATGATCGCGGAGCCTCTACAAAACTGCTCGGAGGTGGTCCTTGTGTTCGTCTTCGCTTTTTGAGTAAATGAGGATGTCATCGATGAACACCACCACAAATTTGTCCAAGAAGTCCACAAACACCTTATTCATCATATGCATGAAGAAGGCTGGGGCGTTGGTGAGGCCGAATGACATAACGGTATACTCATAAAGACCATACCGAGTAGTGAACGCGGTCTTGGGAATATCTTCCTTCTTGATTTTGAGTTGATGATATCCAGTACTCAAATCAATTTTGGAGAATACTTTGGCCCCACTGAGTTGATCAAACAAATCATCAATCCTTGGTAGTGGATACTTATTTTTGATGGTGACGTCATTCAGCTGTCGGTAGTCTACGCACATCCGAAGACTGCCATCCTTTTTATCCATGAATATCACGGGTGATCCCCACGGTGAAGAGCTTGGGCAGATGTATCCTTTCTGCAGCATCTCATCCAGTTGTTTCTTTAATTCAACCAATTCTGATGAAGGCAACAGATAGTATTTCTTGTGTATCGGTGTGGTTCCAAGCACCAAGTCAATTGCAAACTCCAGTTCTATGTCTGGCGACATTCCTGGTAATTCTTCAGGAAATACATCGGGATACTCACTGACCACGGGAATCAATTCCACCTCTTCAGCCACGGCGGTGAAAACCATATCCTTCTTAGGTATGCTTTTGCAGGCATAAAAACTTGCAGTTCGACCCTCCTGATTTGCCATGGTAACTTCTCTGGTCGCACAGTTGATGCATACTTGGTATTGGGTCAACCAATTCATTCCCAGAATAATATCCAATTTGTTAGAATCGATGATTATCAGAGACATTGGAAACTTGACCCCCTTGATATCAATTTCCAGATTACGGCATACCAGATTGCTTATGAGCAAGGATCTCGGGGATTGTACCAACATATGTTTTCCCAAAATCAAGCAAGGAAATTTGTTTTGGGCAGCAAAACTCCGCGAAATAAAAGAGTGGGAAGCCCCAAAGTCATATAAAATTATGGCAGGTATGTTATTCATAGGGAACATACTAATGACGACTTCCGGGTCTTCTTGGGCTTCATCGGCGGAGATATGATGGATTTGCCCTTGGATGGCACTCGGGCCAGGATATGTCTCCAGATAGTTGACTTGCGGATGGAATGGAGCTGCTGGCTTGCCGTTCTTGGGGCACTGTCTGGCGTAATGTCCGGTTTTCCCACAACTGAAACAGGAATTGTTGCGCTGACAATCTTCTCCTACCGGGTTGGTCACGATATTCTTGACTTGAGTGGTGGCCTTGTTGACATTTTGCTGCCAGTTGGGTTTGTACTCAACCTGAGTCTGTTCCCACATACAAGCCTTCTACACGGGTTGCATATCCTTCTTAGGCTCAAATTTGCGTTTGTGGTCATTATTAGCTGGCTTGTTGTCGTGCATGAGCTTGTGTTCCCATTCTGCGATGAGAGCCTTGTTCACCAGAGTTTGGAAGTCCGGAAAATCATGCTGAGAGTGCACCTGAGATGCTGATTCAGTCCTCCAAGAAATCTGTCGACCTTCTGTTCTTCGATGGCCACATCGTAGAGGGAATAGCGGGCCAAATGGTTGAATTTATTCAGGTACTCGCTGACTGACATGCTTCCCTGAGTGAGAGAGAGAGGAATTCATGCTGCTTGATATTCATAATTCCGGAGGGAATATGATACTTGCGGAAGTGATCCTTGAATTTAGTCCAAGTAATTTCCTCGTCCGCGGGCCACATGGCCTTAGCATTATCCCACCATATTGCGACAGCTCCTTCAAGATAATGCGTTGCAAAAGGAACCTTGTCTCCTTCTTCAGTGCGAGCAATTTCCAGCTTCTTCTCAATAGTCCTCAACCAATCATCAGCGTCCAATGGATCAATAACTTGACTGAAACTGGGAGGTTTCGTTCGCTGAAAATCTGACAGCTTGGAGTAATGACCATTCTGATGTCCATTCTGTCCAACCATAACTTGCACACTTTTTAGTAGTTCCATCAGATCGTTGTTCCTTCTTTCTTCAAACATTCACATGATTTGCTCAGTAGAAGGCGGATGTGGCGGTGGAGGCGGAGGTGGCTGGTACGGCTCGAGGGAATGTCCTGCCTGTCCTGCGGAGCGACGAACAGGGACATCCTCACAAGCTTGGCTGCTACTACTTCCCCGCGACATCCTATTATTTAGTTTCCCAATGCAAAGCAACCGCGATGAGAAATATCCAAAAATGGGAGGAAAGCCAGTGACAAAACTAGAAGAAAACAACAAAAGAAACCAAGGCGAATAAAAAGAGAGTTCCAACATAATTATACATAGACTCAACATAAGAGTTAAACATCATGACAGGGTCACTACCCTCATACATGAAACTAAGCATCATAACATGTGCGACTACATCCATACATCATACTCATGCCGACGGAGATACTCTAGCGATCTACTGCTCGGATGGTGCTGCTGCGGGCTCCTCTCCTGAGCCGGACCCAGATCCTGAACTGATAGCGCTGACCTCCGGGTTAAGAGAGACACGACGATGCTGCCTCGACGACTCGCCCTCAGGGGCAGGTGCGGGATGGGATCTAAGAATAGGAGCTGCAGGAGTAGCGACAAGGGAAGCCCATGCAGAAGGAGCACTACGAGGGTTTACTACCAAAGGGGTAGTGGTACTCTGAGTGGTGGCAGAGGCTAGAGGAACGGAGGAAGTGAAACCAATAGTAGGAAGAGGGTTCCTATTACGGGCAGTGGCGAGAGCTATCCGGGTGCGGGCTAGCTCCCGAGCTAACTCGTAGTTCAGGAGATAACTGGCAGTG
The DNA here is from genome assembly GCF_002162155.2 of Triticum dicoccoides. Taxonomy (NCBI): domain Eukaryota; kingdom Viridiplantae; phylum Streptophyta; class Magnoliopsida; order Poales; family Poaceae; genus Triticum; species Triticum dicoccoides. Next base: position 159,354,336 of record NC_041382.1, on the reverse strand, counting down.
ATATAACGGGAAAGGTGGCTAGTAGGGCGATCGCACGCCGGATTAATCAAAGGAAAGCGGATACACCCATTCTCGTGCAGAGATGGGTAGTAAAAGAAACCTGGGTGGGTGTGCATGCGAACCTCGTTATAGCGCAAGTCTACAAGAGCTTCGATTGCAGCAAAGTGGACCACCTGAGATGCCATAGAAGCAAGACCACCCTTAGTAGAACGAGTGTAAGCACCAGAGGGGGAACTGTGGTGTAGAGTGACCTCAGCATAATACTCGTAAAATGATCCGGCCAGATGCTCCCGATACACCTAATACTCTAGATCAGCACCCTCTGGGTAGAGTCGTCGCCACACGTTCTGAAGTAGGTGCGATGATGTGTACGGAGCTGGCTCAGGATGGTACAAGATCGGAACTGGAGCCATCTACACTCACAACCATCATACGGTTAGTAATAACAACATATAACCATGCATGCAATGCGGCAACCAATTTTCTATGACTACTGGCACTCAGACGAAACTATTTACCGTTCCACTAGCGCACTAACGGTCTAGCGTGTCCTACCATCAGCGCCGCTCTGATACCAAGCATTGTGGCACCCCGGCTCAGAGCAACCGGTTTACCTTGCATTGGCAGCCCAGAGATCAAGTCTTCTGGCAACACACAACAACATGGCACAGAAACAACCACTTTATTGATGCTAGCGGATTACACGGTTCTGATATTACATCGAGATAAGAGGCCAAGCGGCACACACGGTGCGGCTGAATAGTATGTACATTATTTAATGAACATAAAGGGGCCTCGATTACACGAACTACGTGGCAGCGGAAGAACGATGAAGTGGAACTCCATAGCACAGGGACACCAACGTGGACACGGCCTAGACGCAGGAAGCTCTCCGATGCGAAGTGAATTGCCTGAAAACTGGCATGACACGCCAGGTCAGTACATTGAATGTACTTGCAAGCTCACAACAAACATAAGCATAATGATAAACAATATCATGACCATTAATCAGATTAATGCAATGCAAGTAATGCTACTAATGCGGTGAAACCAACATGTGCATCGAGTCCCACGGACTCGCTTACCAGAGTGGTTACCTCGTAACCAAACGATGCTCATACCCGGATCACAACTGAAACCAATCACTTACGATCAACTCATGATCTCCAGAATCATCAGTGCCATCAACATTTATTTAGTGTGCAAGATTAATTATAAAATTTGATCCATGGTGTGACTTACTTCCGAGTTGTACCCATAACCGAGGACGCGGCTATCGATAGATTTAATACACTCTGCAGAGGTAGCGCACTTTACCCACACCACGGAATCCACGGCCTCGCCCTCCCATTCGGGTGGACCACGGCATTCCGATGAAACCCTCCCTTTGTCATGACACTCCCCCGGCCACTTCGACAAACTCCCTCTCATGGCTATGTCCTGGGTGGCCCCGTGTCTACCAAAGACACCAACGGCCACCGTCGTGGCAAAACGGTCCCAAACGGGGACAAGGTACCATAAAAACAAATGGGCACACAAGGTTAAGTCTGCTTACCGGGCCAGGGTATGCATGCCCATAACCTTCCGTCGTTGGAGGCACCGGCGAGAGGCACAACAAAGGGCCGAATCAAGACCTCCCACAAGGTAAATGTGGTCGCACTGAGAAAACCTGATTCAGTGGCACCATGACTTGATCAATGTCATATTCAAGTGGACTTATTAACTTGTTTAACTTGAAAAAAAATTAAACTACCAAGTCAAGTGATGCCATGATTATGACACTATTCAACATGCAAAGCATACAACTCCCATGTATGGATCAAACTTATCAACATAACTTTCTTGCACTACTCATGATCAAACTTTACTGGTTATCACTCAACTTTTATTATTATGCAATATTTTTATTAACTCATAATTTTTATGAAGATATCACTTAACAAAAGAACTAGCATTATTTATCATAGCAATACCACTAAGGCAAAATTTTATTCTACTAGACCAAACTAGTCCAAGCTTTAAACCAGTAACTTAAACAAGCATTTCAAGAATGACAAAGTAACTAGCAAGAAATCATACTTATTTAACAAATTTTTAAATGCATATAAGAACTCATATTTAAGTATAAACAATCATAGATATTGAAATGACACCATCCAAATGCTGGTGTGGCTTGCCTTAGTGCAGAGGAGGGTCACACTCCTCCTGGTTATCTTCAAGGCAAGATCCTCCTTCTGAAAATAATTAAAAACCACAACACAAAATATCAAAAACCATTCTGATAATCACCAGAAATTCTAGACAGCAAGGAAAATTCCACATTTTGGTGCGCTGCTAGAGCTTTCTGAAACAAACACAATGCAAAAAGAATCAACTCATTTGGACTTAGGAGCTAGGAGTTATTAGTGGTCAAAGTTGTGGTCAAAGATTTGAATTATTTTGAATAAATCAGAAAACCTGGAGGGGGGGGGGGGCTGACGTCGATGGCGTAAAGCCAGGATACGCCTCCACTCGTACCGCTTCGGGTGCGAGTGGTGAGGCTGACACCGGGCCCCACCGGTCAGGAGAGCGAGGGGGAGAGAGGAAACAGAGCGTGGCGGCGCTCCGCCAGATCTTACGCTGGCGACGAGTGGGTTTTGGGCAAAACCAGAGGGATAGAAGTGGAGAGGGGGTCGGGGCGCACCTGCCTGTACCCATGGCTTGTCGGGGGATGACCGGAGTTGCTCGCAATCAAGCTCGCAAACGGCGGTGGCGGACGGGTCTTGCCAGAGAGGAAGAAGGCGACAGCGAGGGGCGACTCCAGGGGCTCAGCTGTGTTCAAGCGATACCAGAGGATCCCCAACGACGCGCCTGAGAGGTTGATAGGGCTAGAGGGGCTCTAGAGTGGGGTGGTTGGGCTACGGGGATCGCCGGCGAGCTCTGGTCGAGGTCGACGGCCAGAGGCCTGCCCGACCGGGCTACGACTTCTCTACGCGGTTGTGGTGGTTGGGTGGTGCGGTGTGAGGCTTCGGAGCGGAGGGAATGGCTCTATATATAGCCGGAGCGAGAGAGGGGGTACGTGGTGCCACCAGAGTTCTCTAGAGACCGGCGAACGGCGACGAAAGGCACCAGAGGGAGGGGGCAAAGGCTCAATGTGTAGGTGGGAGCTGTCTATGCTCGCGGACGAGCACAGGAGGCAGGGGGAGAAGAAAACAAGTGCACAAGCGCACTGTGGCTTTTGGCGGTGACATGCCCGTGCTCGCTGCAGCGTCTCCGGCATCGGCAAGCGCCAGGGAGGGGTCAAAGGTGATGAGTCGAGGCCGGTGGCGTGGTGCGGCAGTCGTCGGCTAGCTCTGGCTCGAGCACGCACCCAACAGAGGTGTTGACGCTACCCAGAGCGTGTCGAACGCATGCCAGACCCCGTGTCCACACGCGGTCACCGCCCTGGCATGGTCAAAATGACGCCCATGACCGACCAAACCTTGTCTGGGCTAAAGTCCTTGCCGTGATAGGTCTAGAGAAGCTGAGGACTCATCGCCGGGCCGACCAGATGTGACTCAACCATCTTGGCAAGTTTCTGGACAGAAACTTGGCTGCTACGTTTGGATAGCTTCTAGGTGGCCATTAGGGCTGATCTCCTGGGGTTAGGTTTTCTTAGGAGGGTGAAGAGGCTCAAGAAAAATCAGGGCCAACAGATCAAGGAAAAATGCACTTGCTGTACAAAGTGCAATTTTGGACCAGAAGAGAAATTATTTTTTGTAGAAAAAATATTACAAAAAGTCATGCAATAATTTTGCTTGGGAAGGCGGGCCATGGTTCAAAGAATATTCAGGAATTATTTCAGAATTTTTGGAGTGATAGAAATGGGGGTTGCTTTGGAGCACTAGTTTCTGAAATAGGCTTAAGAAGAGAAAATTAATATTTTTCTTTTAGGAAAAATAGTCATTTGATTATTTTGGGGATTTTCAGAGAAATGAGATTGAAGGAGAAGTAGATAGGTCACTTGGGTGAAAGTCAAGGGCATGCCCAAGTGACAAGTCCATTTGAATTGATTCCAAAACCCAAATCCAAATCCAATGCAAAGGCAAAACCATGTCCGGAAAAAGAGAGAAAGCAAAATCCAGGTTGTCAGATTGGGCCAATCAGGGGAGTTGCATTTTTTTACCTGTAAACATTCTGGTGCCTGAATAAAGCTTGGCGAGTTTGTCTCAAAAAAATCTCATTTCAAAAAAAGAATTAACAATTACACATGCACACATAGTTACAGTAGCGTTAATATCTATTGCCATGTGGCCCTGGCGGATGGGCTCCACTGTCATAAACATAGTTAATTGTTAACTAATCTATCACCGGTGTTTTTTGAAATAAAAAACCACAGTTGTCGTCGGTACTCACACTGTTCCTTTTTACTCCGCATATTAGATTTGTGTCAAGTCAAACTTTGCAAAGTGTAACCGGACTTATATTAAAAGTTATCAACATTTATAATACCAAATATATGTACTTTGAAACTATATTTCATAATGAATCTAACGACATTGATTTGGCATTATGAGTATTGATACTTTTTTATAAGTTTGGTCAAATTAGAAATACTTTTGAGTTCGAACAAAACATATATGCAAACTAAAAAGGAGCGGATGGAGTATTATAAACTTTACAAAAACGATAGATTTGATGGGGAACATTGCATGGAAAACAAAAAATTCTACACACATGCAAGATCTATCCATAGAGATGCATAACTATGAGAGGGGGTGAGGGAGTCCTGGACTAAGGGGTCCTCGGGTGTCCGATCTATTGGATATGGGACGGACTGATGGGCCGTAAGGATACAAAGACTGAAGATTCTACCCGTGTCCGGATAGGAATCTCCTTGGCGTGGAAGGCAAGTTTGGCGTCAACTATGAAGATTCCTTTCTCTGCAATCGACCTTGTGTAATCCCGAATCCCTCCTGTGTCTATATAAACCAGAGGGCTAGGTCCGTAGATAGCCCCGAATAATCATACTAGGCTAGACTTTTAGGGTTTAGCCATTACAATCTCGTGGTAGATCAACTCTTGTAATACTCATATTCATCAAGATCAATCAAGCAGGAAGTAGGGGTATTACCTCCATAGAGAGGGCCCGAACCTGGGTAAACATTGTATCCCCGTCTCCTGTTACCATCGATCCTAGACGCACAGTTCGGGACCCTCTACCTGAGATCCGCCGGTTTTGACACCAACATTGGTGCTTTCATTGAGAGTTCCACTGTGTTGTCCTCAAAAGGTTTGATGGCTCCTTCAATCATCTACAATCATGCTGTCCAAGGGGAAGTCTTCCTCCTCGGACAGATCTTCATGTTCGGTGGCTTCGCACTACGGGCCAACTCGCTTGGCCATCTGGAGCAGATCAAAAGCTACGCCCCTGGCCACCAGGTTAGATTTGGAAGCTTCAACTATGTCGCGGATATCCATGGAGACTTGATCTTCGATAGATTTGAGACCATGGCAGCCGCTCCCAGCCACCACGATGAACATGACTTAGATCTGTCATCGGGCCATACCCAGGAAATTGCACCTAAAACCGCTCTGGCCTTAGATCCGGAGCAGGTCACGCCATCCGAGGACAGGAAGCTCCACCCCGCCATGGAAGCCGCAGACCCCACGGTGTTGGAGTCGCACACGGACTTAACTTCAAGTAACATCTGTGTCACAGGAGCTGTGAACTCGTTTCCGGTTATAAGTTCCGAACTATGTGCGTCCGCGCATGTCAAACATGATCGGTCATCGATCGCCGAATTCAGCACCGCAGACATCTTCCGGCACTCGCCTTTGGGCGACGTACTAAACTTGTTAAGAGCACTATCTTTAGTGGGAGGCTCACAGCCGAATTATGTCTGGCTTGAACCAGAGGCTGGTGATGGAGAATTTCACTTCCCACCCACCGCCCACTTCATAGCCACTGTCGAAGACTTAACTGACATGCTTGATTACGGCTCCGACGACATCGACGGTATGGACGACGATGCCGGAGAAGAAGAGGCCCAGAACCCATCATGCACCGGACGTTGGACGACCACTTCCTCTTATGATGTATACATGGTGGATGCACCAAAGGAGAATAGCGGCGATGACAAGGAAGATCCAGCTAAGCATAAACCTTCCGAGATACAATCAAAGCGCCAGCATCAGCGGCGCCGCTCTAAGTCACGCCGCAGTAAAGACAGCAACACCAACACAGGAGAAGATAGCACTCCGGAAGGTGCCGAAGACAATGAAAACCCCGTTGGCGTAGCTACTGAACAGGATGAACGGGAGGATGGGCAGTTTAGCCCTGGTAAACAGGCCACGCACAAAGACTCGGAGGACGGTAGTTATCTTCCGCTATCCGATGATGAGGTGAGCCTCGGCACTGAGGATCTCATCGTGCCTGAGGAATCTCTTGAGCAGGAGCGCTTCAAGCTCCAGCTAATAGCCACTACAAGGAGCCTGAAGAAGAAGCACCAATGACTCCAAGATGACCAAGATCTGCTCAATGATAAATGGACCGATGTCCTAGTAGCCGAAGAATACGGCCTCAAGCGCCCAGCCAAAAGCTACTCGAAGTGCAAATTGCTACCTCAGTTCGATGACGAGGCGCTGGAACACATACCACCATCGCGTAATGCGGCTGACCGACCACCACGTGGTCAGGATAAAGCGGCAACTCAAGCCGAATACCAGCCCGCCACGCCTCATCGCAAAGGCAGAGGTAAATCAGCTCACGGTCATACATATGACCTTCAATAGGACCTAAACAATAAAGTAGGACATACTAGATCGATCTACGGATCGCGAGGACATGCCCGACATGCGACAACGACCATCTATTCAGACGTGAAAAACCTAGTCATGCGCGGGCTGAAAGCCGCAGACGGACCCCATCAGAGCTACGTCGCGATACAGCCCGATATAGAGGCGCCGCACACCCTCATTGCTTCACAGACTAAGTCATGGAACACGAATTCCCAGAAGGGTTCAAAACCGTGAATATAGAATCCTACGATGGAACCACAGACCCCGCGGTATGGATCGATGACTTCATTCTCCATATTCATATGGCCCGCGGTGATGACCTCCATGCCATTAAATACCTCCCCCTCAAACTCAAAGGACCAGCCTAGCACTGGTTGAACAGCTTGCCCGGAAATTCCATCGGCAGCTTGGAAGACTTGGAAGAAGCTTCCTTGATAACTTCCAAGGTACATATGTTCGACCCCCGGACGCTGATGACTTAAGCCATATAGTTCAACAGCCCGAAGAGTCTGCCAGGAAACTCTGGACTAGGTTCTTAACTAAAAAGAACCAGATCGTCCACTGTCCAGATGCCGAAGCCCTAGCGGCCTTTAAACACAGCATCCGTGATGAATGGCTCGCCCGTCACCTCGGCCAAGAGAAACCAAAGTCCATGGCGGCCCTCACGACACTCATGACCCGCTTTGGTGTGGGAGAGGATAGTTGGCTGGCCCGTAGCAAAAACAATGCAAGCAACGCCAGTACCCCTGAAGCCAAAAATAGCAACAACAAGTCCCGACGCAACAGATACAAGCGTCGAAACAACAATGAAAACACCGAGGATACGGCGGTCAATGCCGGATTCAGTGGCTCTAAGTCTGGTCAGCAGAAGAAGCAGTTCAAAAAGAACAATTCGGGCCCATCTAGCTTGGACCACATACTTGATCGTCCGTGCCAGATTCATGGCACCCCAGACAAACCATCCAATCATACCAATAGAGATTGTTGGGTTTTTAAATAGGCCGACAAGTTAAATGCCGAAAACAAGGATAAGGGATCGCAAAGCAAAGACGACGACGAGGAGCCCCGGCCGCCGAACACAGGGGGTCAGAAGAAGTTTCCCCCTCAGGTCAAAACAGTGAACATGATATACGCTACCCACATCCCCAAGAGGGAGCGCAAGCGCGCGCTCAGGGACGTCTACGCGATAGAGCCAGTCGCCCCAAAATTCAATCCATGGTCGTCATACCCGATCACTTTTGATCGCCGGGATCATCCGACCAGTATTCGTCACGGCGGTTCAGCCACACTGGTCCTGGACCCAATAATTGATGGGTTCCACCTAACGCGAGTCCTGATGGACGGTGGTGGAAGCCTCAACTTGCTCTATTAGGATACAATGCGTAAAATGGGCATTAACGCATCACGGATCAAGCCCACAAAGACTACCTTTAAGGGAGTCATACCGGGCGTAGAGGCCCGCTGCACGGGCTCAATCACACTAGAGGTTGTCTTCGGATCTCCGGACAACTTCCAAAGTGAGGAGTTAATCTTCGATATCGTCCCCTTTCGCAGCGGCTACGACGCACTGCTCGGACGAACCGCATTTGCTTGATTCAATGTGGTGCCACACTATGCTTATCTCAAGCTGAAGATGCCCGGACCACGCAGCATCATAACAGTCAATGGAAACACGGAACGCTCCCTCCGCACCGAGGAGCACACCGCTGCCTTAGCGACAGAGGTACATGGCGGCCTTTTCAAGTAGAATCTCAATTCGACGGCCGATCCCCCAGACACTGTCAAGAGTCCGAACCACTCTGCAGAAGGACAACTCGGCTCGTCAAGAGCTCGACTAGCAATTTGGCCTATGTCCCAGTCCTGACCAAGTGGCGGCAATTGTACTGCACGTACATAATTACGCACTAAAAGTACCATGGACACGGATGGAGGCATAATCAGCCTGTGATCCGCAATATGGCTCGACCGCCCCGGACACACATAATTTCACTATTTCCTTTTCTTCTTTTCCCTTTTTCTTCTTTTTACAGGCCTTTTCTGGCGGCTTGACCATCGATTGTTTTCGAAGGATAAAAACACCAAGGCGACAAGAAGCATGGACATACTGGGTAACCTTTAGGTGGCTTCTTCAACGATCCCTTTCACCTGTTTTCAGGACCCACACGAAGCTCTCCCTTGGTTAAGGCATAGTAAATATCCTTTCGCTTATTGCATTATTTGTATAAATGCGCTTTAACACACCAATGAAATTATCATAGAAACAGTTTGCAGCCCAAATTTTATGGCCCTAGCTTACTGAAAGTGCGTTATATCGACTAGAGGGGGGGGGGGGGGAATAGGCGATTTTTATGAAATTCTTCACTGAGGAATTTGCCGGTGGGGAAATTTCTTAGCGAAGAACTACTAGCAGCGGAATAAGTACTCAAAAGTAAACATAACAGAATACAAGCATAGTCATCATGATGAAATGAAGACAGGCACACAGTATAGGAAGCGTAAGCACAGGATAACACAGGATGAAGACAAACAGACTGAAGAAATTAAACTGAGGAAATTGAGAAAGTCTTCAAACACAGATATGAACAAGCACACAACTCAATTATGAGGAAATGAAAGAGTTGAGGAAATGGAACCAGTAAGCTTGGTGAAGACAATGATTTGGTAGACCAGTTCCAACTGCTGTCTTAGTTGTACGTCTGGTTGGAGCGGCTGAGTATTTAAACTCGAGGACACACAGTCCCGGACACCCAGTCCTGAACACGCAGCTCAGGACACCCAGTCCTCACCGTATTCTCCTTGAACTAAGGTCACACAGACCTCGTTCAATCACTCGTGGTAAGTCTTCAGGCGACTTCCAAACCTTCACAAACTTGGTCACTCGGCAATCCACAATTCTTCTTGGATGCTCTAGACCATGACGCCTAACCGTCTGGAAGAAGCACAGTCTTCAAAGGTAACAAGCGTCGGATCCACGCAGGATCAATCTCTTCAGTGATGCTCGATCACTTGGGGTTTGTAGGTGTTTGGGTTTTGGGTTTTTCCTCACTTGATGATTTTCGCTCAAAGTCCTCAGAGGATGGGTTGCTCTCAAATGGCAAGTGTCAGTTTCTCTTAGAGCAGCCAACTAGCTAGTGGTTGTAGGGGATGGCTATTTATAGCCTAGGGAGCAGCCCGACATGATAAGACATAAATGCCCTTCAATGATATGACCGTTAGGTGAGTAGATATTTTGGGACAGCTGGCGCATAGCACAACAACGGTCGGAAATTTGAGTATCAAATTCTCAGGGCTATCATGTTCCTCACTATGTAGGAAATCCGCACTGGCAGATTCCTAACTCCTCAGTCAGAACAAATTCCTCAGAGACCAGAAGAACTTCGTCCCTGTCGCTGAAGAATATGACTGTACTGTATGAGATTTCTAATGGCTTCACTCGAAGGGATTGGTAGGTGTAGGATTTTGAGTTGAGCATCACATGGAAATTTTTCCTTAGTATTTCCTCGACCCCCTTTAACAGTATGGTGTCTCCTATGACTCACGAAAGAGAAAATGAAACTACGAAAACAGAAGTCTTCACGCTTCATGTTCCTCGAATGAATACCAAGTCTTCAAGGTCACACCAATTTCTTCACTTTCAAAGTCTTCAGAAAGTCTTCAGAAATTGAAAGTCTTCAGTCGAAGAACTTCATTTTTAGGGATCGACTTTCTCTGTAAATATCAAACTCCTCATAGACTTATAGACCTGTGTACACTCACAAACGCATTAGTCCCTTAACCTATAAGTCTTCAATACACCAAAATCACTAAGGGGCACTAGATGCACTTACAATCTCCCCGTTTTTGGTGATTAATGACAATATAGGTTAAGTTTTCAACGAGGATAAACATATGAAGTGTAAATACTGATATTGAGGAATTTGATTACAAGATATAGAAGAACTCCCCCTGAAGATGTGCATACTGAGGAATTTGCTTTTGAAGCAATGCACACTTGAAGAGTTGAATCATGGAGATCTCCCCCTATATCTTGTAATTCATACACGCATTTGACATATAACAGAGAAGAATTTGAAATGCATGATGAAATATGGTGACTGATGTAATTCAGCATGCGTGCAATAATATTAGCGAGGAATAAGCATGCAGAAAAACGTATCAAAGTGTTAGAGCACCATCGGGTTTAAGTTTACAACTCGATCCAATAAAGTCTCAGAAGAACGAGAGTTGTAACTTAACAAAAAAAATGCCCATATAGAAAGACCCGCTTGAAGACTAACTCAAAATTCTCCCCCTTTGTCATCAAATGACCAAAAGGATCGAATACGAGGACTAACGCCCCTGAAGAATATCAAGTTGATGAAGGAGCGCCAGCGTTGTTGGGGTCGTTTGTCGTAGTAGGGCCTGCCGCAGTGTCGTCCAAGTCTTCATTTTCATCAGTGTCGCGCGATGAAGAATATGAGCTGGCCACCAAAGAAGGAACCTTGACCTTCTTGAATTTCTTTGGTGGAGGTGCAGACTAGTCAAAATCTTTATTGAGACCCATTTTCTTCAGATCTTCTTCACCATACAGATGTGACAGGATTGCCCAGGTGCGACCAAAGACTTGATGGAGGTAGTAATGGTTTTTCTTCACTGCATTGTGTGTAGCAGTCATGTTGTGAAGAAATGAACCAAACTGACGCTTAACCCATTTATGATTTTGATCCACCTTCTGGTGAAGACTAAGCAGACGTTCACGGTCAGTCATCACGCGTGGAGCAGTGGATTGAGGAGTGGACTTGGGTGCATTGGCAGAGTCATGTGTGGCAAAGTCATCATTGGTGGAATAAGAGGCAGCTTTGCGAAATTCACCTTCCAATGGACGAATGCCTTCATCAATAACAGTTGGTGCCTTGCCCTTTCCATCAACCGAGGAATAGGTTTGCTTGAGAACTTCAATTGGGGGCAAGTAGCTGAGGTGATTCTGAAAATTAGCTTTGTAGTTGAGTGAAGACCTTGTCCTGAGGAATCTCATAATCCAAGGTGCATAAGGCTTCAGCTCAAACGGAGACAGTGCAACATTTGCCAGGGTCCTCATGAATAAATCATGATAATTGACAGGAATGGCATGAAGGATGTTGAATACCAGATTCTTCATGATGCCAATAATTTCCTCATCAGATGAGTCATGGCCTTCGATAGGACTCATTGTCCTCGTAAGAATATGATAAACAGTTCTGGGCACATAAAGCAATTCCTTCACGAGGAATTTGGTTCTTGGTGCCTGACCTGGCTTCAAAGGTTTCATCAGAACCTGCATGTAGTGATTTGTAAGGTCAGGTTCACTGTAGATGCAACGAGCGTCTTCAAGGGGAGGACTGAGTGGTAAGGCACAAAGCAATTCAGAAGCTAGTGCAGTGTAGTGAGTGTTTTCAGACATCCAGTCTAGCACCCATGAATTCACATCTTCAGAATCTCCTGTGATGTGCAGCGTTGCATAAAATTGAAGAATCAGTTCTTCATTCCAATCGCAGATGTCAGAGCAAAAGTTTAACAGTCCAGCGTCGTGAAGAACACTAAGGACTGGTGCGAAGCACGACAGATATTCCATATCCACGTGAGGAATATGCTCATGGTAGAAGATTTTCTCTTTGTTGAACATCACTGAGGAATAGAAATTGGCTTGACTAACAGTCCAGAAACGCCTCTTCCTAATGCGAGCAGAGTTATATGGGTTGTAATCTTCGAAGAATACGTGCTCGCCGAAGAAATCATCAGCCTTGAACTTTTGCTTGCGTGAGAATGGATCCTTTGGCTTCGGCAGAGGAGTGTCAGTGAGTTGCATCACGACCTCAGGAATCGCAATCTCAGGTTCTTCAGGCTGAGGAATTTCTAGTTCCTCTTTAGTGGCAGTCTGCGTCTTCAGATGTTCAGCAGCAACATTTTCTTCAGCACTAGTGGCTGGAATTTCCTCATGTACAGATGAAGTGGGGTGAGTTTCTTCAGAGCCCATTTGAACAGTTGGTGCAGGCGACTGAGGTATTTGCTGCAACGATGTGAACATTGGAGAGTTTGGATGCTGACTTTCCCAGAATTCATCACTGATTACGGGTGTGGAGCAGCCAACGTCCACATCTTCATCTTCCATTTCTTCAACGCCAACCTCTTCAGCTGTGAACTGAGGCATGGGCGAGGAGATGACAGGTGTTGAAGGTATCATATCCACTTCAATTTCTTCATCAATCTGCTCTGACGAAGCAGCAGAATGATTTTCTTCATCAAATCCGCTAGGGATCTCATATTCTTCACCAAAAGGAACAAGGTCCTTTGATGGCCTGGTTGAGATGCGAACAGCATCAATGGGATTAGCAAATGAACTTGTCATAGGCTTCATCTTCTTCGGAGCTGAAGAATCTGAAGCAGCTGATGCTTTCCTTTTCTTCACTGCTGCACGCTCCGCAGCCTTGGTCTTCTTCATATCTGATGCAGATGGAAGGATTGGAGTTGGTGTAGGCGCAGGAGGAGCAGAGGAATCTGGTTGATTTTCTTCATTTTCTTCAGCCGCACCACTAGTGGGTGCCCTGGCAATTTCTTCAGCGGCTGGAATGCAGTCATCAGCCTTAGAACTCACGTTTTCTTCAGCAGCCTGATTGTCATCAGCGGTGCTGGCATTTTCTTCAGTAGGCTGAGCAGATGCTTCAGCCTGAGGAATTTCCTCTTGCGTTGGGGCTGCAACAGTGGAGGTGAACTGTTCTGTGATCTTTACAAATCTGACTTTGGCTCCCAGCCAGTCAGCATAATAGCGATCAAATTCATCACTCAGTTTCTTGATTTCAGATTGGAGAGCAACTAGTTCTTCAGGCGAAAGCTTCAGAACGTTTTGCTTCAGAAAGCGCTCTTTCTTGTACTGCGATTTCTTCACTCTCCTCCCCTATTCGAATTTCCACTTCTCTTCTTGTATGAAATGAGTCAGCATGTGACTTTGACCAGGAGTCAGCTTGAAATCAGGCATGGGAGTGTTGGGGTCCTTGTGCCAAACATCAATATATTCGAGGATCAACTTGGGATCCAAAAGCAGTGGCACATTTGTTCCCTTGGCTCTAGCGGCCCTGACTTGCCTATCTCTGATGATTTCTGCAAGTTCATCATCATCAGCTTCGTCTTCACCAGAGGGCACTTGGAAAGCAACTTGCTTCTTTTGAGGACTTGGTCGAGGACCGCGTCCAGCAGTTGACTTTGTCTTCAGAAGTGAGGGGCCAGCCGAGGAACTTGGTGCAGCTGAGGAACTTGCTGAGACACCTGAGGCAATAGACATGCCTACAGTCCTTTGGCACGAGGCAAGATGCACAGGTGCTGAGGACTTTGTCGGAACAGCTGAGGACTTTGGAGGAGCTGAGGATTTTGAGGAAGCAGGAGCAGCATGAGGAATTGGCCGTGAGGGCTTTGAGGATTCTGGCCGTGAGGGCATTGCTGAGGAACTTGGCCTCGAGGGCATTGTTGGTGAAGCACTTGGCTTGCGCGCAGGCTTCTTTGACATAGCCTTCTTTGGCTTGACAGCAGAGGCCTCAGCAGAGTCTTCATTGAATTTCCTCACTCCTTCTCTGGCTTGCTTAGCCAACTTGGCTTGGCGCTTGGCCCATTCTTCAAGATAGTCATCACCGCGCTTGAGGCTAGTGGGATCAGCTATTTGGCCAGGTGCCAATGGAGGTCTTGGGCATGGAGGATTGAGTGCGAATTTCTTCATATACTTGGAAGTGACATATCTGTACTCCCTCCACTCTCTAGCCCATCTCCTCTCTATCTTCTGAATGCGCACTTTGCGCTCATTCTTGGTTTCCTCAGTAGGTGTGCAGTACCCAGCATATGTTTCATCAGGGATCTCAAACGTTGTATTGACCTCAGGCCTCTTTCCTCCTTTCTGTGGCTTCTTACCGCCAGCCATTTTCTTCAGTTGAGGAATTTGGACAATTGAATTCTCTGAAGAAGTATGCAACTTTTCTTCGAGGAACGCTGCAAATGAGTTAAGTTGATGAGAACCTGGTGATTCAGCAGCAGACATGAGTACCTGTGAACAGAGTATAGTTGCAAGGAATTTGGAGAGGTCATATGCGTTCTCAGAAGGCTTTTCAAAAGGAACAAGTTTGTGGAATTTGACCAGATGAGTCTTGAAGAATTTCACTAAGCGTTCTTTGTCTTAGGTTCCAGAGTTGTATAGATCGAAGGTCCACACAATTGAGGAATCTTGAAGAAAAATGATGCTTAGAGAAACGACTTGTGAGGTGTTTTAGTGTGTGAAGATATAAAAAAACACCTTTGAAGATTTTGTAGAGAATCATTCGAATCAACGAGGGCAGTAAAAGTACCTTTTAATTACCCTGGATGAAGAACACGACGAACAGTGAAGAGGAGAGGTGAAGTTCGTCTATGTAGATCTTCCACGCCCTAACTCGGCGAAGGAAGACGGCTACGGCAGCGGCGGAGTGAAGATTTCCGCGATCGGCGCAAGTACATCGACGATGAGGTCGAGGCAGTGAAGCTCTTCCTCACCGGCGACGATGAAGTAGCGGTGGCGCTAGGGTTTGAGAAGCTCGAGCTGGAGAGAGAGATCGAGCGGAGTAAAAGAAGTGAGGAAGGGAAGGAGGGGTATTTATAGCCACAGTGAAAAACTGGTCGCCCGAAGAAATTGGACGAACGTGCCCCTGAACCTTCTCATTCGCATGACATGTGTCACCCACGTACTGAGAGGTGGAGATCGTGTGTGATCGTGGGTGAATGGATAAGTGTATCGTGGGATGCGGAACAGTTTGAGCGGCAAAGCCGAAAATTTAGATAAGATAGGTTTTAAAGTTCCATTCGCAATTTCTTCAGCTGACAAGGACATAGTGAATATTTTGAACGAGTTTCAAATAGAACGCACATGAAGAATTTTTGAACAGATTGGGTTGAGTATAGCATAGATGGGGAAGGGTCCAATCACATTCACTTAGCAGAAGAACCAACTTGAAGAATTAGCAATAAGTGAGTGCTGTAGAGGACATAAACTTATATATATATATATATAGCCAATGAAGAAAAACGATGGAAACAGTGAGGACAATGCAAAGTTGAAGAATATGATCAATTGAGGAATTTCAACTTTTGGTGGTGGCTTGACCCACCGTATAAGAATGATGATTTCAGACATCGCGTACAATTATCGTAGGGTTCTGAGAATCAAATTCTTCGTTAATTTCTTCACACTAAGAGTGTTATTCTACATTGATTGAAGAAAAACGTTTCTTCATGTGTTGCACATCTAAGTCATCAATTTTGCATAAGTGTTAGGATGAGTGTCCTTTTCAAACAACATTCGAATATTCTAGGATATTTAGCTCACACTGCAACTTGCTAAATCTCTTCTCATCCAAGGGCTTTGTGAAGATATCAGCTAGCTGTTCTTCAGTCTTCACATGTTCAATAGAAATGTTGCCCTTCAACACATGATCATGAAAAAAATGATGACGAATCTGAATGTGCTTTGTCTTTGAGTGCTGAACTGGGTTGTGAGCAATCTTGATGGCACTCTCATTGTCACATAAGAGAGGCACATTCTTCATGTTGACACCGTAGTCCTTGAGAGTTTGCTTCATCCATAGCAATTGAGCACAGCAAGAACCAGCGGCAATGTACTCAGCTTCAGCAGTAGATAGTGATACGCAGTTCTGTTTCTTCGAGGACCAACAGACCAAAGATCGGTCGAGGAAATGACATGTACCAGATGTTGACTTGCGGTCCACACTATCACTAGCATAGTCAGAGTCAGAATATACAACGAGATCAAAAGCCGAGCCCTTGGGGTACCATAATCCAAGTGATTCACAACCTTATGGTGTGATTCCTTCGGTGCAGCTTGAAATCGGGCACACATGCAAACACTAAGCATTATATCTGGCCTAGATGCACATAAGTACAATAAAGAACCAATCATGGAGCGGTATACCTTATGATCGAAGTCAATACCATTTTCATCAATGCACAGATGGCCATTTGTGGGCATAGGAATTTTGACGCCTTTGCAATCTTGCATGCCGAATTTCCTCAGTACATCCTTGAGGTATTTCTCCTAAGATATGAATATGCCATTGCGTTGTTGACGAATTTGAAGACCTAAGAAGAATTTCAACTCTCCCATCATACACATTTGATATTCTTCACTCATCATATAGGCAAATTTATCACTATAACGCTGGTCAGTACAGCCAAAGATAATATCATCAACATATATTTGGCACACAAACAATTCATCATCATAAGATTTAGTGAAAAGAATAGGGTCGAGTGAACCGGGTTTGTAGCCTTTCTTCATGAGGAATTCCTTCAAGGTATCATACCACGCCCGTGGAGCCTGCTTGAGGCCATAGAGGGCCTTGTTGAGTCTGAAGACTTTGTCAGGATTCTTTGGATCTTCAAAACCCGGGGGTTGAGCAACATATACTTCTTCCTCAAGCTTACCATTGAGGAATGCACTTTTCACATCCATTTGATATAAAGTGATATCATGATGGTTATCATAAGCAAGTAATATGCGAATAGCCTCAAGTCTAGCAACAGGTGCAAAAGTTTCATCGAAATCAATTCCTTCAACCTGTGTGTAGCCTTGAGCTACAAGCCGTGCCTTATTCCTCACCACAAGGCCATTTTCATCTTGCTTGTTGCGGTAGATCCACTTTGTGCCAATGATATTGTGCTTGCGAGGATCTGGGCGTTTGACCAGTTCCCAGACATTGTTGAGCTCAGACTGATGTAATTCTTCTTGCATGGCCTGAATCCACTTAGGCTCCAGAAATGCTTCATCTACCTTAGTGGGCTCTATAATAGGGACAAAAGCATAGTGCCCACAAAAGTTAGATAAATGTGAAGCTTTTGAGCGTGTGAGAGGACCTAGCGCTTTGATGTCATTGATGATCTTTTCAACTTGCACTTCTTTTGCAATGCGAGGATGAGCTGGTTGTCATTGAGGAATTTGATCAACATTGTCTTCAGCACCATTTTCTTCAGTATTTTCTTCAGGTGCATTAGCTCGATGTTCTTCATGTTCTGGAATGAATTCTTCAGCAGATTCTTCAGTAGGAATGAAATTCTCAGTAGCCTTGAACTTGATAGTTTCCTCAGGTGCTGGTTCATCTATCACAGTAGGTAGGTGCTCTCTTTGCGAGCCATTAGTTTCATCGAACCGCACATCTACAGTTTCAACAACCTTGTGAAGAACGTTGTTGAAGACTCTGTAGGTGTGTGAGTCCTTTCCGTAACCAAGCATAAAACCTTCATGTGCTTTCGATGCAAATTTTGAGTTGTGATGAGGATCTCTAATCCAACATTTAGCACCAAAGACTTTGAAATAACTTACATTGGGTTTCTTATCAGTGAGGAGTTCATAGGCAGTCTTCTTGAAGAATTTGTGAAGATATACTCTGTTGATGATATGGCACGCAGTATCAATTGCCTCAGTCCAGAAACGACGAGGCGTTTTGTACTCATCAAGCATAGTGCGAGCCATCTCAGCAAGAGTCATGTCCTTGCGCTCCACGACGCCGTTCTGCTGAGGAGTATAAGGAGCAGATAACTCATGAGTAATACCAAGTTCATCAAGATAGTCATCGAGACCAGAATTCTTGAACTCAGTGCCATTGTCACTTCTGATGTGCTTGATCTTCACACCAAAGTTGGTTGAAGCCCTCGAGGAAAATCGTTTGAAGACTTCCTGCACTTCATGTTTGTAAGTAAAAAAGGTGTACCCATGTGTAACGAGAGTAATCAACAATAACAAAGCCATATTGAGATGCTTCATTTGAAATAGCATAATAATGATTAGGACCAAAGAGATCCATGTGAAGCAATTCAAATGGGCGAGTGGTGGTCATGAGAGTCTTCGCTGGATGCTTGGCCTTCGTCATCTTCCCAGCTTCATAGGCTCCGCATAGGTGATCCTTGAGGAATTTGACATTCTCGATGCCAATGGCATGCTTCTTCTTCGCAAGTGTGTGCAAATTCCTCATGCCTGCATGACCAAGTCGTCGATGCCAGAGCCAGCCTTCTGAAGCTTTTGCAAGTAGACACACGGCTGGTTGTGGTCCTGTAGAGAAATCAACAATATACATGCCTCCTCTCCTAAAGCCTTCGAAGACTTTGGAATTGTCAGCTTCCATAACCACAACACAATGGTACTTCCCAAAGACAAAAACCATATCAAGATCACAAAGCATTGAGACAGACATAAGGTTGTATCCTAGGGACTCAACAAGCATGACTTTGTCCATGTGTCGATCCTTTGTGATCTCAACCTTACCTAGACCCAATACATGACTTTTGCTTTTGTCAGCAAAGATGATATGCTTCAGATGCGACGGAGATAATGGAGCATCCATAAATAGATTCTTGTCACCAGTCATGTGATTTGTACATCCACTATCGAGGACCCACTCAGTGGCTTTGGGTTGATCATCCTGCAGATGAATTAGTGTAGCTTACAAACTCATATACTTCATTAGTGAAGAATATGACATCAATTCATCAGATCAATTTCATCAAGCAAAAGAACAGATAAAGCAATATGAGGACGTGAGAAATGAACGTTCATTTCTTGATGATTAGCCTGCGTCCTATCAGGCATGCTCAGGTCTCCAGCAAATTCTTCAGACGATTACGTATGTCTGGAGACCTGACACTGTAGAAGAGATTTGTTCTTTTTCTTCACCACCCACATCTGAAGGGGTGGCAAAGAGTTCATCATTCTGCGAGATCCATACGAGAAGGATGGCATAGAAGCCAGTCCATTTCGTTTCACATAAGAGGGGTTAGAATAAGCATAAGAGTAAGCAAAGAAATTCTTCGAGGACTTATGGACATAATAATTTGAAGAATAATGCACATATCCATAATCCTTAGATCTTCCCTGTGAAATAGACGGGTTAGCACGATGATGTTCATTTGAGGACTTTGATCCTTTTGAGGAATTTGATCCATGTGAGGAGTTTGGTCCATATGAGGACTTGGATCCATATGAAGAATTTGGTCCATATGAAGAATTTGATCTGGGGTTCCTATTCTTCACAGGTGGCGTCATGATGACATTCACCTGAGATTTTCAAGGCATCTTTTGGGAACCCAGATTTTCTTCATAAGGGGACCATTCCTGCAGTTAGTGCCAACATATCTAGCAAATACTTCACCATTCTGATTTTTGAACAGTTTGTAGTTGGAGCAAATGACTCATCATCAGAATGAGGAGATTCACATGCATATCCAGATAGGTTAGATGGATCAACTGGAGGTCCCTTTGCAGCAACCCATGTAGTTTTGGGGTACTGCTCAGGCTTCCAATATGTACCATCAGCGTTGAGTTTCCTCTCAAAGGCAATACCCTCTTTCCTAGGGTTCCTGTTGAGGATCTGCTTTTTAAGCACATCACAAAGAGTCTGATGCCCTTTGAGGCTTTTGTACATGCCTGTCATGTACAATTCCTTCAGCCCTGCATCGTCAGTGATACTAGCAATGTCCTCAGATGAGGAATTAGTGATAGCAGAGACATGTGAAGAATTTGAAACATTAGCAGCATTTGAACATTCAGGTGAAGAATTAGCAGATTCACATTCAATGCACTTCAAGCATGGAGGAACAAATTCTTCCTGAGAAGCGCTGCTTGTTGAGCAAATAATGAATCGCGCTCCTTCTGAAGATCTTCATAACTCACTCTTAGCTTCTCAAGGTCTTGCTTTCTTTGAAGAAATTCATAAGAAAGCTTCTCATGATCGGATAAGAGAGTGTTATGATGACCTTAGAGATTGTCAAACCTAGTCTGAAGTCTCTGAAGATTTTAAGTCAAGGCTTTAGTGCGATCCATTTCTTCACCCAACATATCATCACTTTTGTCTAGCATGTTTTGAACCTTTTCAAGAGCCCTTTGTTGTTTCACAGCAATCTTAGCAAGTTTAGAATAGCTGGGCTTAAGGTTTTCATCAGATTCATTCTCACTTGATTCAGAGGAGGTATATTTGAGTACCTTGGCACCCTTTGCCATGAAGCAATAGGTGGGAGCGTAGTCATCATCGCCTTCATCAACCTTGTTGGTGAGGTCATTTTCTTTAGTGTTGAAGATAGACTTGCTGACGAATGCAGTAGCGAGAGCTAGGCTCGCCACTCCGGATTCGGACTCCTCAGATGACTCCTCTTCCTCATTTTCTTTAGATTCAGCCTCAGAGTCGATTTCCTTGCCAATAAATGCCCTAGCCTTCTTGGAGCTGCTCTTCTTGTGATATGAAGACTTTGAGGATTTTGATGATGAAGATTTTGTGGATTTCTTCTTTTTCTTCGCATCATCAGAACTGTAATATTTGTATTTCTTCTTCTTTGATTCCTTTTCCCACTGAGGACAATCTTGAATGTAATGTCCAGGTTTCTTGCATTTGTGATAGAGCCTCCTCTTGTAGTCACTGGATGAGGAATCATTACTCCTTGAGGGTCTCCTAAGGCGACCACGTCTTGAGAACTTTTGGAACTTCTTCACGAGCAGAGCCAGATCATGGCTTAGTTCTTCAGGATCACCAAGGCTGCTACCAGAGTATTCATCTTCGGACTCAGATACCACCTTGGCGTTCAGTGTGCGTGATCTGCCATAGCTCGAACCATAGAGATCTCTTTTTTCAGCAAGTTGGAACTCATGAGTATTCAGCCTCTCGAGAATATCAGCGGGATCAAGTGACTTGTAATCAACACGTTCTTGTATCATCAATGCCAGAGTGTCAAATGAGGAATCAAGCGATCTCAGCAATTTCTTCACCACCTCATGGTCGGTGATGTCAGTGGCACCAAGTGCTTGAAGCTCATTTGAGATGTCAGTGAGGCGATCGAAGATTTGTTGAACATTTTCATTGTCGAGTCTTTTGAAGCGGTTGAAGAGATTGCGAAGAACATCAACTCGGGAGTCACGCTGTGTTGAGACCCCTTCATTCACTTTGGACAACCTGTCCCAGATAAGCTTCGCTGTCTCCAAAGCACTCACTCTGCCATACTGTCCTTTGCTCAGATGGCCACATATGATATTCTTCGCTTGAGAGTCGAGTTGCTTGAATCTCTTCACATCAGTAGCATTCAGAGAAGGTGTGACTGAGGGAACACCATTTTCCACAACATACCAGAGATCGTTATCAATTGCCTCAAGATGCATTCACATCTTATTCTTCTAGTAGGGGTAGTTCGTCCCATCGAAGGTAGGACACCCAGCAGAGACCTTGATCATAACTGCGGTCGACATAACTAAAACTCCAGGTGGTTAAACCAAAATCACACAGAATAAGGGAGTACCTTGCTCTGATACCAATTGAAAGTGCGTTATATCAACTAGAGGGGGGGGGTGAATAGGCGATTTTTATGAAATTCTTCACTGAGGAATTTGCCGGTGAGGAAATTCCTTAGCGAAGAACTACTAGCAGCGGAATAAGTACTCAAAAGTAAACATAACAGAATACAAGCATAGTCATCATGATGAAATGAAGACAGGCACAGAGTACAGAAAGCGTAAGCACATGATAACACAGGATGAAGACAAACAGACTAAAGAAATTGAACTGAGGAAATTGAGAAAGTCTTCAAACACAGATATGAACAAGCACACAACTCAATTATGAGGAAATGAAAGAGTTGAGGAAATGGAACCAGTAAGCTTGGTGAAGACAATGATTTGGTAGACCAGTTCCAACTGCTGTCTCAGTTGTACGTCTGGTTGGAGCGGCTGAGTATTTAAACTCGAGGACACACAGTCCTGGACACCCAGTCCTGAACACGCAGCTCATGACACCCAGTCCTCACCGTATTATCCTTGAACTAAGGTCACACAGACCTCGTTCAATCACTCGTGGTAAGTCTTCCGGCGACTTCCAAACCTTCACAAACTCGATCACTCGGCGATCCACAATTCCTCTTGGATGCTCTAGACCATGACGCCTAACCGTCTGGAAGAAGCACAGTCTTCAAAGGTAACAAGCGTCGGATCCACGCATGATCAATCTCTTCAGTGATGCTCAATTACTTGGGGTTTGTAGGTGTTTGGGTTTTGGGTTTTTCCTCACTTGATGATTTTCGCTCAAAGTCCTTAGAGGATGGGTTGCTCTCAAATGACAAGTGTCAGTTTCTCTCAGAGCAGCCAACTAGCTAGTGGTTGTAGGGGATGGCTATTTATAGCCTAGGGAGCAGCCCGACATGATAAGACATAAATGCCCTTCAATGATATGACCGTTAGGTGAGTAGATATTTTGGGACAGCTGGCGCATAGCACAACAACGATCGGAAATTTGAGTATCAAATTCTCAGGGCTATCATGTTCCTCACTGTGTAGGAAATCTGCAGTAGCGAATTCCTAACTCCTCAGTCAGAACAAATTCCTCAGAGACCAGAAGAACTTCGTCTCTGTCGCTGAAGAATATGACTGGACTGTATGAGATTTCCAATGGCTTCACTCGAAGGGATTGGTAGGTGTAGGATTTTGAGTTGAGCATCACATGGAAATTTTTCCTTAGTATTTCCTCGACCCCTTTAACAGTACGGTGTTTCCTATGACTCACGAAAGAGAAAATGAAACTACAAAAACAAAAGTCTTCACGCTTCATGTTCCTCGAATGAATACCAAGTCTTCAAGGTCACACCAATTTCTTCACTTTCAAAGTCTTCAGAAAGTCTTCAGAAATCCAAAGTCTTCAGTCGACGAACTTCATTTTTAGGGGTCGACTTTCTTTGTAAATATCAAACTCATCATAGACTTATAGACCTGTGTACACTCACAAACACATTAGTCCCTTAACCTATAAGTCTTCAATACACCAAAATCACTAAGGGGCACTAGATGCACTTACACTTACCCCTTCTCCTTCTTCTGTTTCCTTTTTGTCTTTTCTTTTCTCGTAACTTTATCAGGTAACACCCGTACACTTTGGTGCGTTTCAATTTTCCAGGGGCTTCATAGCGCCCCACAGCATGGCAACAAAAGTCCGAACACTTCTACAGTACAATTCGGCACCCCGAATTTAGCACTATATGCATTGGCTCCGAATCATGTCTTGGGTCAATAGTTGGGTTGCCCGGCTCCTGTGCTTACTACCTTACGTTCCGCTGTATCAGCTAGGGTAGTAAAGGGAGCACTACTGCGATTGTGCCCTGGTTTACCCAAGTGTGCACCTCAGTAGAGAAAGCCAAAAACTGACTGTCATGATACGGCGAGAGCCGGTCAGCTCTTTGGAGGTCTCAAATCCTCCGAGATTTTTTCCGCATTACGCGGGGGATCGGTACTTACCTGATCAAGTGTTTACAGCATCCTAGTCCGGATACTAGGGGCTGCACCTATATTTCTAATGTCAAACTCCTATGGCTAAGTGAGGGTGCTAAAGCCGCATAGTCCGATTGCCTAGTTCGTTGCACTAAACACCTCCTTCAAGGACCAAACAATTGGATCAAGAGTGTTTAGATAACATCCCGAACACCCCCGTATTTCCTACGTGGGGGCACAAGCCGACGACTGGCCAACTCTCAGATTTCACATAACACAACCGCACAGGAGGAGAAACCTTTTTAAACAAAACATTATATTACATAGCGATTTTGTTTCATCATACAAGGCAAAGACAACATGAATGTATTCATTCAAAAATAATGTCTTGCGAACGTTGCGTTGCTACAATGCGAGAGCCCTCCAGGACATCTGCAAAATACCGCTCAGGCGTGCGGTGCTCCTTGCCCTCTGGCGGCCCCTCGGTCGTCATCTTGATGGCGTCCATCTTCGCCCACCATATCTTGACGCGGGCGAAGGCCATGCACACACCTTCAATATAGGCCGATCGCTTGACGACGTCCAGCCGAGGGCAGGCGTTCACTAGCCACTTCATAACCCCGAAGTAGCTGCCGAGCATAGCTTCGGCAGGCCACAGCCGGATTATCAAATCCTTCATGGCCAGTTCGGCCACCCTATGCAGCTCAACCAGCTGTTTTAGCTGATCGATGAAAGGCACGTGATGCTCTGGCACAAGGTATTGCAATCAGAACAATTTCTCCGTTGAGCTCCCTTCTTCAGCCCGGAAGAACTCTGCAGCGTCGGATACACTACGCGCCAGATCTGCAAATGCCCCTGGAGAACTCCGAATTCGGGTTAGTAGGAAATATTTCTTCTTCACATACTTGCTTTGCATACTAAATGCCTTACCCGCTGCGATTTTCTTGGCCTCCTGGATCTCCTGGAGGGCACCCTGGGCTTCAACCCGGGCCGCTTCCGTGCTTTGGCGAGCCTTTGAGAGTTCGGCCTCTCGAGCTGAAACATCTCCCTCCAAGGCCTCATACTTCTTGACAGCATATTGGAGCTCTTGCTGGACCTTGTTCAGCCTGGCCTTAAGCTTTTTATGAGCAGCCTGCTCCTTGACAGCTTTTCCCTCGGCTTCGGCTAGGGCCTTTTTCAGGGCCTCGATCTCGGTCGTCGCCCCTACACATATCATGACACTACGGTCAGTATACATCATTTAGTCTTTCCGAATACATAGAGAGTCACTACATACCTTGCTGGTCCTCCAGCTGCTTCCTCGCCTGGCCGAGCTCCTCTTCGGCCTGCTCCAGTTTCTGCTTTAGTCCGGAGACTTTGGTAGTGTGAGAGGTCGCGGGCAGCAGCGACTCCTACTTATTCAAATTAGACAAAGTTTGGTTAGCTTCATGCAAAATTTAATCGATCCTCTGTCCGGCTTTTCTTTTCGAACACCGGACAGTGTCTCAGGGGCTACTGTCTATATTGGGATTTTCTCGGTCAACACAGCTTACCTCAAAAACTGTCAGCAGGCCGTTGCAGGCTTCGGTCAGTCCGCTCTTAACGGACTGAATCTTCTCAATCACCGTACCCATAAGGATACGATGTTCTTTCACAATATGGAAGCGCCCCGTAGCGCTTCCAATAGATTATTCGGCACCTCTGGTTAGACAGAGGTCGCCGGAGGGACGGGCACGCCTCCTTCCCTTGAAGGAGGATCCTTGTCGGACTTCGGGGCCATATGGGTCTCCGGATCCGTGCTTAGAGGGGGGCCGAATTGAGCACGGCCCCCATCATCAGTCTCCATGGGGGCCTGTTCCCCATGTGTCCGGCGGCCGAGGTGTTGCCCTCTGGCGCCGCCTTAACGCCCCCCTGAACCTCTCCCTGGCCCGGGAAGGTCCTTTGGGACAGCACCTCGTCGTCTCCCTTGGCCTTGGGAGAGTAAGCGGCTGGCGGTGTCTCGCTGGCCATCTCCTTTGAGTCCAACGAGCCTCTTGATGAGGATCGCTGGGAGCTGTGTGGGGCGGACTGCAATGACATGATTAAACCTTATAAAATACCATAAGGTGGAAAGGCCGGATAAATGGACAGGTACGGTTTCTTAGCACTCACGATGTGGCCAGGGGCTTGCTCCGGGGGCGTCGCTCCGGACTGCTGTCGACGTCCCACACGGAGCTGCCCACGAGAGGGCCTTTCCCCTTCTTGAGCGCCTCCGCCTCCAGAATTGTGGAGGCCGCCCTCTTCTTCCTCCCCCATTAGGGGGAGAATCGCTCTCCTCCTCCTCCTCCTCCTCCTCCTCATCGTCGTCGTCTTCGGCGACGGAGGAGCGGGTCTTGTCTTCGAACGTCACGTCCGAAGCGCCCTTGAGGCGGGGCCCACTCCGGACCCCCTTGGCCTTCCCCTTTACATTCTTCTCTGGCGCCTTACAAGGCGCCGACACCAGCATCTTTGCTAGACGCGGGATGACTGGTTCTTCAGGTAGCGGAGCCAGACACTGGATCTGCTTCGCCCTCTCCATCCATTCCTGAAGAAGTAATGATAATAAAAGCTCAGATATCATCCTTGAAACAAGCAAGTAGAGGATGCGTAAAAAAACATACCTCGTTGGCGAGGTGGTTAATGTCGTGGCCGCGGTCCAAGTTTGTGGCTGGCGGTGTCTCGTTGCCCTTGAAGAGCAACTTCCAGGCATCTTTGTGAGTGGATTCGAAGAGCCTCTTCAGGGTATGGTGCTTCTTCGGATTGAACTCCCATAAAGGATGGCTTTGGATTTGGCACGGGAGAATCCGGCGAACTAGCATCACCTGGGTTACATCGACAAGCTTGATATCTTTGTCCACCATGCTTTGAACGCGCGTCTGCAGTGCTATCAACTCATCTGGCGAAGACCAATTCGGGCTCTTGTCAACCCAGGAGGTGAGTCACATGGGAGCGTCGGAGTTGAATTCGGCAGCTGCGGCCCAGGTGGCACCGCGGGGTTCTGTGATGTAGAACCACTGTTTCTGCCATTCCTTGATAGTCTACATGAAAGTTCCTTTTGGCCAGGAGACATTGGTTAGCTTGCTCACCATGGTGCCTCCGCACTCCGCATGCTGGCCATCCACCACCTTCGGCTTCACGTTGAAGACCTTGAGCCACAGCCCGAAGTGGGGTTGGATGCGGAGGAAGGCCTCACACATGATGATGAACACCGAGATGTTGAGGAAAGAGTTCGGGGATAGATCATGGAAGTCTAGCCCGTAATAGAACATCAGCCCGCGGACGAAAGGGTGGAGTGGTAACCCTAGCCCACGGAGGAAATGAGGGATGAATACCACCCTCTCGTTGGGCTTTGGTGTGGGGACGACTTGCCCCTGGACTGGAAGACGATGGGCGATTTCCTTCGCCAGATACCCGACCGCCCGAAGCTTCAGTAATGTCCTTCTCCTTGACGAAGGAGGCCATCCACTTGCCTTGACCTCCGGATCCGGACATGGTTGAGTGCTTGCTCGAGTGGGAAAAAGATGAGAACTTGGCCGCTAGAGCTCAAGAGAGGAAGGGTAGAGGGAGAGAGAAGGCGTGGGATAAGAAGGGGGAATCCATATCCCCTTATAAAGGCAGTGAATATCGAACGCCTCCCCACTTGCCCCAAAACTCACCTATTCACAAGGGTTGTGTAAACGGCATGGTTGGGTTACCCACGCCCATATTGATGAGAATCCTGCAATAAGGGGACACGATTTCTGCTTTGACAAGACATGCCAATGGAAACTGCATCTCGAAGCACGGAACGACGGACAAAACAGTTTGATATAGTGACCGAACAGACATGATGTCATCTTGCAAAAAGTTGTCAGCAGATGGGACTCGTGAAATATTATATTCCCTACAGTCGTGTGTGGTACTTGTGTTGCAGATCTGGACACCTTCATTTTATCCAAAGACTATCTTGGAGTATTCGGGAAGTGGAACCCGCCTTGCAATGCCGAAGACAATCTGCACGCCGGACACATCGTCATTGAAGCCTGGTTCAGGGGCTACTGAGGGAGTCCTGGACTAAGGGGTCCTTGGGTGTCCGATCTATTGGATATGGGCCGGACTGATGGGCCGTAAGGATACAAAGACCAATGACTCTACCCATGTCCGGATAGGACTCTCCTTGGCGTGGAAGGCAAGCTTGGCGTCAACTATGAAGATTCCTTTCTCTGTAACCGACCTTGTGTAACCCTGGATCCCTCCCGTGTCTATATAAACCGGAGGGCTAGGTCCGTAGATAGCCCCGAATGACCATAGCTAGGCTAGACTTTTAGGGTTTAGCCATTACGATCTCGTGGTAGATCAACTCTTGTAATACTCATATTCATCAAGATCAATCAAGCAGGAAGTAGGGTATTACCTCCATAGAGAGGGCCCGAACCTGGGTAAACATTGTGTCCCCCATCTCCTGTTACCATCGAACCTAGATGCACAGTTCGGGATCCCCTACCCGAGATCCGCCGGTTTTGACACCGACAGGGGAGAGCATCTACATACCCTTGTAGATCACTAAGCGGAAGCATTTATCAATGCGGTTGATGTAGTCGTACACCTTCACGATCCGTACCGATCAAGTACCGAACGTACGACACCTCCGCGTTCAGCACACGTTCAACTCGATGACGTCCTCGCCTTCTCGATCCAGCAAGAGAGGCGAAGTAGTAGATGAGTTCCGGCAGCACGACGGCGTGGTGACGGTGGTAAAACTATCCGTAGGGATTCACCAAGAACAGCGGACTTGGATAGAGAAGGAACTAGAACTAGAGGGAGAGGGGGCACCGCACACGGCTTGGGGATCGTGGTGTGTATTACCGAGAGGGCCCAGAGATACCTCTCCATCATAGGGAGTGACAAATCCCAACCTCTATTCACGCCAACTCAACAGACACCTTCGAAGATACGTGTAGGGCATCTTTATGATCACCCAGTTACGTTGTGACGTTTGATAGCACACAAGGTATTCCTCCGGTATCCCGGAGTTGCATGATCTCATGGTCGAAGGAATATGTATTTGACATTAAGAAAGCAGTAGCAATAAACTAAATGATGCTATGCTAACGGATGGGTCTTGTCCATCACATCATTCTTCTAATGATGTGATCCCGTTATCAAGTGACAACACATGTCTATGGTTAGGAAACCTTAACCATCTTTTGATCAACGAGCTAGTCTAGTAGAGGCTCACTAGGGACACACTATTTGTTTATGTATCCACACATGTATTTAAGTTTCCGGTCAATACAATTCTAGCATGAATAATAAACCTTTATCATGACTAAGGAAATATAATAATAACCACTTTATTATTGCCTCTAGGGCATATTTCCAACAAGATTTTTGGAACCCTAGCCCAAATTGTTGTAGTTTGATGGTATTTACTCCAATGTGTCCTCATATGACATGTCTATGATTTGATTTGAATGATTTTGATGGTTTAAAGTGTAAATTACCAAAAAGCTTCAAATTAATGGGGATTATGGCTTAGCACACTCGCTAATCAACGCTGTTTTATATACAAGTACATTATGCACTTACCAATCAATGCCCCAACACAAGCAAGGAAACACTTCCTATCAGAAAGTCTGATAGGAGCTAATCTTCAGACTGCTCGAGCAATATTGATGCATCTTTCATCTCACAACCAAAAATGATTCCAATTCTCATCGATGTGTTTCCAAATCTGAGCGATTGTTTCTCCACATATCCACCCATAACCACTCCCGTAGTAAATGCACATGCCCCAAACCCACCCACGCTTCCCTCATCCCCATCTCCATCGTTTGCTCTCTAATCACCTCCATCCCTGAGCTCTCACCCCGAATACATCCGCCATGATTCAGTCACCCCCCTTGGACCATGAGATTAACTGGGACGTTGTGCCGTGCATCCGATGGCTACGTCCCTTCCACACGACACACACAAGGAATGAGCTCATAGCCCCCTTGCTGTCCCGAGCATCTACAATACATTCGTGGCACGCGGCCTCTGGTTCACCATGGCAGGGGGTCCTCCTGGTTGAAGAACGAAGCCATCGCGTGAGTAAGACGACTAGATTCGGCCCCTCGGCTGTTGGGGAATGTAGCATGCAACTTCAAAAAATTCCTACTATCACACAAGATCTATCTAGGAGACACATAGGAATGAAAGGGGGAGAGTGTGTCCACGTACCCTTGTAGACTGAAATCGGAAGTGTTAGCTTAACGCGGTTGATGTAGTCGAACGTCTTCATGATCCAATCGATCTAGTACTGAACATACGACACCTCTGAGTTCAGAACACATTCAGCTCGATGACGTCCCTCGAACTCTTAATCTAGCAGAGGGTCGAGGGAGAGTTTCGTCAGCACGACGGTGTTGACGCTCAAAAATGGCACATTTATAAAGAGTGGCTTGAAGCTATGTCAAGAGTAATTCAAACTTACTATTGAAAGTCACTATGAGATGGCTCTCTTCGAGATGATCAAGATGAATATGAAGATGGTCTAAAATGGAGTTCGGATGCAAAAGTTATGACAACTTCAGAGATGCTCATGTTGACACCAGATTAAAGAATGGCTTAAAACCCAATTAAGATATCCTCATATGGGAAAATGATCAACACAAATTGTCTTCGTCTCGTCGAAACAGTCGATTTTGATATAAAAATCGTCCCAATCCGAGTTCGTATGCAAAAGTTAGAGCTATCGGAGTGCAGCCCTGTCACGAGGCGAGATGTGGCGCGCCCCACCAGACATAGGTCTGATGGGTAGCGCGAGCGAACAGGTGTTCTGCGTGACCGTTTGGCCCAGAAGATGGCCTCAAATCGAAAAACGTTCAACATGAAAGTTGTTCGTCTCGTCGAAACGGTCAAGATTGCTTTTGGGCTCGTTTCCATACGAGATCGTTTACCACCACAAAAATGACCCGCAAGGTGCAGCCAGTTTAAACCGAACAGTTTTGGAAAGTTCGGACAAAACCAATCCGAATTTGACTAGGGTTTTGGACGTGAATCCAAGACTTTTCCTTGCACGGGAAGTCCAGCCGCCTCTTATATACCTAAGGGGTGACGGATGATTGAACAACACACAATCGATCTATCAATATACCATCCTTTTAACTTTACCTTTATCTCTCACCCTTGTTCTTCTTCTTCCTCGTTCTTCGTTCGCAGGGCAGCGAACCTCGAGGCCCTAGGGGCGATCAGGTCGACCTAGGGCAGCCCATAGCTGCTGCAAGCCCTGACGGGGTCCCTCCCGGGCGTGTGGGGTTTCGGGTCTACAAAAGCACCCGCCGGATTGTTTGCGTACCGCGCTTCCGGACGGGTCTCATTCGACGTGAGCTGCGGTGCATCACCCTCGGCGTTGGAGGTACACGGTGACATGTTCGTGTGTGAACACACTTTTTGGCGACTCCGCTGGGGACGAAGCTTTGAACGGTCTCCAGCTCGCTCTTGCTATGAAGAGATCGTCATCTAGGGTTTGCAATCTACAAAGGTAATATGAATACCCAATTCCCTACTGTAGATGCAAATAATTCATATGATGTTACTAGATCATTCAATGATTATACTCTATCGGCCAGCATCTAATTACGTGCATAGGCTGATTCAAAGTAATTTACATGTTTCAACTTCTTATGATACTAGCAACATACAACATATGTATCCTAACTCTCATGCATCGGCAACCCCATAAATCCATATGCCGGTGAACAACATGATGGGTTCGGTTAATCAATTTGAAACACCTCATGTTAAAATTTCCAATAGCATAGAAGAAAGTGTTTCACCTTTTTATTCATCGGCAACTAATTTGCAGTATGTGAATCCAACCTTGCTGATGGATGGGAGAATTGGCCATGCTACTACTAGCTATTCGGCCAGTTACTCTCAACCATCATATGCTACACCTCATTTTAGTAATTTTTCAGCATCGTATGCAACTGTAGATGTTCATAATTCGGCCCCGCATCTTCATGGTCATAGCCGAATAAGTGAAAAAATTACAGGAACACATGTGCCGTCATCAAATGCTGTAGCATATAATGCATACTCTATGCAATTCAAGAATTTCGGCAACACTCACGAATCATCGCCGAAAGAATCTAAAAGTATTGTGGAGCAATCCCTTCCAGAAGCGCTTGTGGGTGCATTAAAAAAGAGCTTGGCACAAAACAAGAAAATTAGTGCTCTTTGCCTTGAACAATATGAAAAGGGGTTGTTTCCTGATAATTTTGCAAGAAGATGAAACTACATGCATTGATAGAATTGGCGAAAGAGCATATGGTTATACAGCAGTGCATACACCTTCACCTAGTACCGCAGCATATTATACACCCCCTACACAAATGCAAAATTTCGTCAACACTAACACTTCATTGCCGAAAGATTCTAAAAGCATTGGGGGGCAAACTAATCTAGAGCGGGCTGAGATTAAGAGGGGAGTTAAAGCTTTGCGCGATAGGGTGCAAGTACTTCGTCAAGAGAGAATTGATAGGGAATTGGATCAAAGAAAAGAAGCCTTGCCAATTGATATAACTGGTGAAAATAAAGATGATTCGGAAACTAAAAGTGCTTCGGTTGAAAAGGCCGAATCAAGTAGTATATATTCTGAATCCATCAAATCCAAAGAGGCAAATATTGTTGAGAAAGGGCATGGAAAGTATAGCAAGACAGCCATACTTGATTTTTCTAATGTTAATGGAACCTACTTCCTTCCCTATGAGTTTCGTGCCATAGAAATTGACGAGCTTCAAGAAAAAGAACAAGTAGCCGAAGAAAGTTTGGTGGACAAGGATCTTCAAACTAATGATGCACGAAATCAAGAAAAAGATGATGACACGACGTTGGGGAGCTATCCGAAGGCGGAGCAAGATATTCTTCAAGTCACACCACCATCATGCTCTCCCAACATATTTGAAGAGGTATGTCTAGCAATTAATTTACCTGTTTTCAGATTTGGTCATGACTTAGTTGTTCATGCATATATTAGAAAAATATTCATAAGAAATATTGAGAGATCAATGAAGAAGGGTAATTTATTTGTTAGCAATCAGATTGTCACAAAGCATATCGGTCAACACATTGCACCATTCAGAAAGACCGATATCGAAAAATTATTGCAGCCAAGGCCTTCCCCATTGCTTTATCTAAAACTCATATCTAATTGGGTAGCTTTGCTTATTTCTTACTTGGCTTACACTTGGTCTCAATTGAGACATGTATGTTCTAACTATTTTCTTTCAGAAATTTAAAGCCAAGGTTAAAATCCTCTGAGCAAACCGATGCCAGTATAGTTTCTTATCCAAAGACATCGGAGATAGAGTGCAAAACACAATGCATAGCCGAATGGGGTGATGCAAAATTTGAACCATTCGTTTTCTTAACTCCAAAGCCGTTCTCACAACAAGATCGGATAAAGAATAAAAAGTTTACCTTCAATTCAAGCATGTGTGATCAAATATTTAATTTGTTGGTGAGAAATAATTATATTAGAATTCTTGATCACCATGTTGAGCCATCTGTCTAGGGACGAATGTATTGTAAGTTGCATGATTCGTCTAAGCATAATTTTGAGGATTGCAACATGTTTCGTCAAATAGTTAAATCGGCAATTGAAAAAGGACGATTGAAGTTTGTTGAAATACCAAGAGATGACCAGTCTATTCCGATTGGTCCCGATGGCAAAAAGTTTTTGCATCGGCTGCTTCAAGCCGATCCATTTAAAGAGAAGGTAAAAACTGCAGGTGATGGGATCAAGCTTTCAAGTAAAGAAGTTGTTTAAGAGCATAATGAACATAATCTTAAGGGCGAGAATTCAATCGAAGCTACAATGGAGATGCCAAGGACTGGGGGGAAGCAAGAAAATCCAATGATCGATGAAAGCAAACCAAAAGAAAACAAAGGCCGAAATAAGCGCAAGTGTAAGAGATCAAAAATCACCTTCTCTGAACTATTGGATAAATATCAAAAGAATATTGAAGAGAAGAATGCTTATCGGCCAAATCATGCAAAGAAACCAAGATCACCCCCAAGGCGCAAATATGAGGATCGGTATTGGCAAAGTGAGAATTTTAATGCAACATATTCATATCCTTATTTTGGGTCGTCAATGCCAATGCCGTGGATGCCTCCCTATGCTCATATAGATCCATATTCCTCATGGGACAGGTATGATACAAGGGCACATTCTCCATCTTATTTTAGACCATCTCACCAATATTATGCAGCTCCAAGAAGATCAACATTTGAACAATCACATGTTAAAGACCGTTTCAATCATAAGGAATCGGTGCAGAGCTCAAGGAAGAAGAAAGAGGTGGTCAAGCAAGTTTACCGTGTTAAAAGAGATGGTCATAAGAGTGCGACTTCAGATTTGATCTCAAATGAAAAAGATCCAATTAATGTGTTGACATTGGCTACTAAAGACAATGAGACAAAGCAACCAATTATTGAGAGTCGAAGTGGCAAATCTAAAGAAAAGAAGTTGAGAGTGCACAAGGCCAAAAAGGAATTGCCATTGGTCAAAACAGAATCACAGTTGAGATGCCTGCTCAGCTTATCGTATTGGCAAAAGAAGAAATTACAAAAACTTAGTGCACAAGACTTGAAGAAAGGAACATGGCATGGGTTCCCAAAGGAAGTGCTCAAAATAAGAATCATGTGCAAGCTTCCATTACAAGAAGTGCGGCCAAGGTGAAGAAGGAAAGGAGTGAAAACTATGAAGGACCAAGCCGAAGGTTTCAACATCTTTGGTCTACACATTATCCATATTCTTCAACTATGCCATTAACGCCTATGCCATGGAATTTGTCATCAGGTATGATTGGTAACCCTCAATGGGCTTATTTTAATACATGGATGCAATATAATTTCTTACGTCATGAAAGGGTATTACCAAGTCACTATACATTTGATTAGCTACAAGTTGTTGCTGATCCAAAGGGCCGAAATACTTGATATGTCATTTCATTTGTTTATTTCGGCTGTATGTGTTTTGAATGAAGTTTACATGGTAATGGCCGATATTTATCTATCGTCCTAAGAGTATGTCAATACATGACCAGTGTAGTATTGTAACATCATCCTTAGTTCGATTGGAGAGCGAGACAAGGTACGTGCTCACGGAAATTTATATGTATGCTTATATTATGATTGAATGGAGTTGGGACATAGTGACCGATGTCATTGAATATATGCTGCATAGGCCAATTCATAGTTGCAGAATTGGCTAGTGGGCTTATACTTTGTTTGGATATGATTTGGCTTATGCATCTCTAGATATATAAGAGGCCAAATCATAACTGATTTTATTACTAAATATCGGATTAATGACATGCATAATGTTGATATTAGCCTTGTCTTTCTAGTACTATGGAGATTATGTTTTGATGGTTCAATTCGTAGCAATGGCCAAAGTGTTGGTGTTGTTTATATATTTCTTTATGGTACTGTTTTTTAAGCCCTATGCCTCTTAGAATATTTTTATGCACGATTAATGAAAGCCGAATATGCATTGTTATTCGGATTGAGTCTTTTACTTGCTATAGGTGCTATACATACTGAGGCTTTCGGTGATTCGTTATGAGTAGTGCAACAGATATTCAGGGTTTATCAATGTTTTGACGAATCACTCATAGTTTATCTTGGGGTATGTCTAGATGCAAAATTTACCTTGGTTTGCTTTAAAATTGTTCATATATTTAGACATGACAATTCGAAAGAATTGGCACAACAAACATCCGACTACTATGTTAATCATGTTGTATTGCATTTCTCTCAATAGTCGATGCTTAGTCTCGTCAATATAGGTAAGGCCGAACCGAAGTCCATAGCTTCGGCCACTAATGAAATTTTTAAGCAGGCCAAAGTAAGGATTGGAGAAAGTATTGTTGATTATCTAAAAAATCCTAGCAAAAGGGTGAACAATATGGTTCGAAGGATGACCTTGAGATACATATCTATGGTACTTTATCACCGGATTGTTAATGAAGCTTAGAAGGTTTCACCCAAGTTTGCATCAGAAAGTTCACATAAGACATGGTCGATGTATACTTACCATCCTAAGGACATATAAATGGACGATGGAGTGTTGACATCGTCCTTAGAACAAACTTGGTACAAGTTATTTTTCGGCATGCTAGCTTTGCCGAAAAACAGGGGGGCATGTGTTGACGCTCAAAAGTGGCACATTTATAAAGAGTGGCTTGAAGCTATGTCAAGAGTAATTCAAACTTACTATTGAAAGTCACTATGAGATGGCTATCTTCGAGAAGATCAAGATGAATATGAAGATGGTCTAAAATGGAGTTCGGATGCAAAAGTTATGACAACTTCAGAGATGCTCATGTTGACACCAGATTAAAGAATGGCATAAACCCAATAAAGATATCCTCATATGGAAAAATGATCAACACAAATTGTCTTCGTCTCGTCGAAACGACCGAGTTTGATATAAAAATCGTCCCAATCCGAGTTCGTATGCAAAAGTTAGAGCTATCGGAGTGCAGCCCTGTCACGAGGCGAGATGTGGCGCGCCCTACTAGCCATAGGTCTGATGGGTAGCGCGAGCGAACAGGTGTTCTGCGTGACCGTTTTGGCCCAGAAGATGGTCTCAAATCGAAAAACATTCAACTTGAAAGTTGTTCGTCTCGTCGAAACGGTCAAGATTGATTTTGGGCTCGTTTCCAGCCGAGATCGTTTACCACCACAAAAATGACCCGCAAGGTGCAGCCAGTTTAAACCGAACAGTTTTGGAAAGTTCGGACAAAACCAATCCGAATTTGACTAGGGTTTTGGATGTGAATCCAAGCCTTTTCCTTGCACGGGAAGTCCAGCCGCCTCTTATATACCTAAGGGGTGACGGCCGATTGAACAACACACAATCGATCTATCAATATATCATCTTTTTACCTTTATCTTTATCTCTCTCCCTTGTTTTTCTTCTTCCTCGTTCTTCGTTCGTTCTTCGTTTGCAGGGCGGCGAACCTCGAGGCCCTAGGGGCGATCAGGTCGACCTAGGGCAGCCCATAGCTGCCGCAAGCCCTGACGGGGTCCCTCCCGGGCGTGTGGGGTTTCGGGTCTACAAAAGCACCCGCCGGATTGTTTGCGTACCGCGCTTCTGGACGAGTCTCCTTCGACGTGAGCTGCGGTGCATCACCCTCGGCGTTGGAGGTACACGGTGACGTGTTCGTGTGTGAATAGACAGCATGGTGATGGTGATGGTGATGTGATCCGCGCAGGGCTTCGCCTAAGCACTACGACGCTATGACCAGAGGAGTAAACTGTGGAGGGGGGCACCACACACGGCTAAGAGAACAACTATTGTGCCATACGTCATACCCTAGTTACTCGGGTTTAAGTTTCTGTCACTCTCGCAACCCACCGTAAGCGAACCATGAACATATTGCAACACCCTACAGTGAGGGCCCCTCACGTTTGCGCGAGACGGAGGGCACCGTAGCACAATACCATAAATAAAATATACAATCATACCAACCAAGATCACGATTAACCCACAGGACAAAACGGATCTACTGAAACATCATAGGATAACCATAGATTATTGGGAAATAAATATATGGAGTTGAGCACCATGTTTAAGTAGAGATTACAGCGGGGGGAAAAGGTGTTACACCGCTGCATAGAGGGGGAGAAAGTTG
The DNA here is from genome assembly GCF_002162155.2 of Triticum dicoccoides. NCBI lineage: Eukaryota > Viridiplantae > Streptophyta > Magnoliopsida > Poales > Poaceae > Triticum > Triticum dicoccoides. The sequence continues at coordinate 159,316,638 of NC_041382.1, read as the reverse complement.
GTGTTAACGGTAGCAAGATTGTTGATGTAGATCACCGTCCCGATCGTCGCCCCAGCGGCACTCCGGGGCCACCGAAAGCGAGGGGGAGAGAGCCCCCTACTCCTTATTCATCCTTGGCCTCGCCCTAGATGGGGAGGAGAGTTCCCCCTCTGGTCCTTGGTCTGCATGGCGGCGGAGGGGCGGGAGCCCCTCCAATATTGGATCTCCCTCTCTGTTCTCTCCTGTTTCGCGTTCCCTAGATCTAGTCGAACACCGTTTCTTATATTCCCGGAGATCCGTAACTCCGATTGCGTTGAGATTTTAACACGATTTTTTTTCTGGATATAAGCTTCCTTGCACCCGAAGTAGAGGTCCAACCGACGTACGAGGTGAGCACAACCCACCACCACGTGCCTAGGGCCTCTGGCGCACCTAGTGTCTTGTGGGCTCTGTGGGCCTCCGTTTGCGGTGATTCCAACTCCCAAAAATCACATATATTCCAAAATAATTCTCCTTAAACTTTTATTGCATTTGGACTTTGTTTGATATGGATACTCTGCGATACAAAAAACATGTAGGAAAACAGGAACTGGCACTAGGCACTGGATCAATAGGTTAGTCCAATAAATCATATAAAAAGTTTCCAGAAATATGTGAAAGTTGTATAATATTGGCATTAAACAATCAAAATTATAGATATGACGGAGACGTATCAACATCCCCGTGCTTAATTCCCGCTCGTCCTCGAGCAGGTAAATAATAAAAAAGATAATTTTTAATGTGGAATGCTACCTAGCATAAACTTGACCATATATCTAATCATGGCATGAATATTAAGACATAAGTGATTCAAAGCAATAGTCTATAATTCGACATAAAAACATCAATACTCAGGCATTCCAACAAACAATCATGTCTTTCAAAATATCAACGCTAAAGAAAGTTATCCCTACAAAATCATATAGTCTTTTCATGCTCTGTCTTCTTAACACAAAGTATTTATCATGCACAACCCCGATGACAAGCCGAGCAATTGGTTCATACCTTTTAATTGGCTTAAGCTTTTTCAACTCTCACGCAATACATGAGCGCAGTCCATGGTTATAGCACTACATGTGGAATAGAGTATAATGATAGGGGTAAATACAGAAAAGACAAAAAAGTAGAAAGTCTCACATCGATGCGGCTAACCAACGGTCTATGAAGGTGCCCATCAATTGATATCAACATGAGGAGTAGGGATTGCCTGATGACCCACAAGTATAGGGGATCTATCGTAGTCCTTTCGATAAGTAAGAGTGTCGAACCCAACGAGGAGCAGAAGGAAATGATAAGCAGTTTTCAGCAAGGTATTCTCTGCAAGCACTGAAATTATAGGTAACAGATAGTTTTGTGATAAGATAATTGGTAACGAGCAACAAGTAACAAAAGTAAATAAAGTGCAGCAAGGTGGCCTAATCCTTTTTGTAGCAAAGGACAAGCCTGGACAAACTCTTACATGATGTAAAGCACTCCCAAGGACACATGGGAATTATCATCAAGCTAGTTTTCATCACGTTCATATGATTCGCGTTCGGTACTTTGATAATTTGGTATGTGGGTGGACCGATGCTTGGGTGTTGTCCTTACTTGGACAAGCATCCCACTTATGATTAACCTCTATTGCAAGCATCCGCAACTACAACAAAAGTATTAAGGTAAACCTAACTGAGGGAGTTCTGGATTAGGGGGTGTCCGGATGGCCGGACTATACCTTCGGCTGGGCTCCTGGACTATGAAGATACAAGATTGAAGACTTCGTCCCGTGTCCGGAAGGGACTTTCCTTGGCGTGGAAGGCAAGCTTGGCGATACAGATATGTAGATCTCCTACCATTGTAACAGACTCTATGTAACCCTAGCCCTCTCTGGTGTCTATATAAACTGGAGAGTTTTAGTCCGTAGGACGAACAACAATCATACCATAGGCTAGCTTTTAGGGTTTAGCCTCTCTGATCTCGTGGTAGATCTACTCTTGTACTAGCCATATCATCAATATTAATCAAGCAGGACGTAGGGTTTTACCTCCATCAAGAGGGCCCGAACCTGGGTAAAACATCGTGTCCCCTGCCTCCTGTTACCATCCGACCTAGACGCACAGTTCGGGACCCCCTACCCGAGATCCGCCAGTTTTGACACCAACATTGGTGCTTTCATTGAGAGTTCCTCTGTGTCGTCACTTTTAGGCCCGATGGCTTCTCCAATCATCAACAACGATGCGATCCAGGGTGAGACTTTTCTCCCTGGACAGATCTTCGTATTCGGCGGCTTTGCACTGCGGTCCAATTCGCTTGGCCATCTGGAGCAGATCGAAAGCTACACCCCTGGCCATCAGGTCAGATTTGGAAGTTTGAACTACACAGCCGACATCCACGGAGACTCTATCTTCGACGGATTCGAGCCATAGCCGAGCGCGCCGCACTGTCACGATGGGCATGATTTAGCTCTGCCGCCGAACAATGCCCTGGAGGCCGCACCTGTGTCCGCTCCGACCCCTAGCTCGGAGCTGATCACACCAATCGAGGATAGGTGGTTAGACACCGCCTCGGGGGCTGCAATCTCTACGGCAATCGCGCCGAACACCTGCCCTATTCTCTGCAAAGCCCGTGACTCCAAGGAGCCGGACTCCTCTCCAGACTCCGAGCCCTCCGCGCCCTGACCGATCGAACCCGATTGGGCACCGATCATGGAGTTCACCGCCGCGGACATCTTTCAGCACTCGCCCTTCGGCGATATTATGAATTCACTAAAGTCTCTCTCTTTATCAGGAGAGCCCTGGCCGGACTATGGTCAACAAGGTTGGGATGCGGATGATGAAGAAATTCAAAGCCCACCCACCACCCACTTCATAGCCACTGTCGATAATTTAAACGACGTGCTCGACTTCGACTTCGAAGACATCGACGGTATGGATGACAATGTAGGAGATGGACACGAACCAACGCCTATAAGGCACTAGACAGCCACCTCATCTCATGATGTATACATGGTGGACACACCCAAAGGAAGCGACGACGAGGAACACGGGGATGTAACGAGGGATCGTTCACTCGAAAAGCAATCAAAGCGGCGACATAAGCGCCGCTCCAAGCCCCGCCTCGACAGAGACAACAGTCATACAGACCCAGCCATAGAGCAGGACGAGCCAGCGGGCGACGAACATGCCTTCGAGCAAGCGTCCGAACAGGGAAACTTGGATAAACAAACCGAACACCCCGTTCCCGGCGAAAACAACAGTCCTAACAACCTTACGCCGGATAAACTCATGGAGCAGAAGAACCTCCACAAAAGGCTCGTCGCCACTGCGCATAGCCTGAAAAAGGAGAAGCGGAAGCTCAAAACTGCGGAAGATGCACTCAGAATTAGATGGAGCAAAGTATGCAACACCACAGACAAATATGCCGGCAGTCGCCGCACAAAAAGCTATCCAAAGCGAAAGCTACTGCCTGAATTTGACGAGGAGGCCTTAGAGCCCCCGCAGTCAAAAAATAGGAAAGCCATCCGGTCGGATGGACGACCGCATGGCCAGCACGGAGCGGCAAGCGGCGCCGCACACAAGCCGACACGCGATCCACCAAAGGATCCACATCAAAAAGACGGCCCAGCCAGATCTATATACGGGCCAAGAAAGCAAGCTCTAGTAAGCAATGCAACACAACAAATATCCGAACATCACGACACACCCAAATACAGGGGTCCGCACACCCCCTATGTTTCACCGATGAGGTGCTGGACCATGAATTTCTAGCGGGATTCAAGCCCGTAAACATAGAGGCGTACGACGGAACAACAGACCCTGGGGTCTGGATCGAGGATTATATCCTCCACATACACATGGCCAGAGGAGATGACCTCCACGCCATAAAATACTTACCCCTCAAGCTTAAAGGGCCAGCCCGGCATTGGCTCAAAAGCCTTCCCGAAAACACCATTGGAAGTTGGGAAGAGCTTGAGGATGCTTTCCGGGCAAATTTTTAAGGAACCTATGTCCGCCCTCCGGAAGCAGACGATCTCAGTCACATAACTCAACAGCCCGGAGAGTGAGCCTGGAAATTCTAGAACAGATTTCTTACTAAAAAGAATCAGATAGTCGACTGTCCGAACGCCGAAGCCCTAGCAGCTTTTAAGCACAACGTTCGAGACGAATGGCTCGCCAGACACCTTGGCCAAGAAAATCCAAGAATAATGGCCGCATTGACAAGCCTCATGACCCGCTTTTGCGTAGGAGAGGACAACTGGTTGGCAAGATGCAGCACCAGCGACCCAAGTACATCCGAAGTTAGGGATGGAAATGGAAAACCCCGACGCAGCAAGGACCAGCGCCGGAATAAGGGAAACAACCCGAAGAGCACGGCGGTCAACGCCGGATTCAAAAGCTCACGGAAGAATCAGAGAAAGCCGCCCCTCAAGGATAACAGGGACGAGCTATCCAACTTAAACAAAATCTTGGACAAGATATGTCAAATACACAGTACTCCCGGGAAGCCTGCGAACCATACCCACAGAGATTGTTGGGTTTTCAAGCAAGCTGGCAAGCTCAACGCCGAACACAAGGGGCTCGACACGCCAAGTGAGGACGACGACGAACCCCACAAGCAGAGCACCAGGAAACAAAAGGATTTCCCACAAGAAGTCAAAACAGTAAACTTACTTCACGTGACGTACAGAACGGCGCCACAAGAGATACGCGCCATACGGCCTATCCCAAAGGAGTCTCGCCAATGGTTGTTAAAACCAATCACCTTCGACCATCAGGATTACTCTAGAAGTATCCGGAACGCAGGCTGGACTGCCTTGGTATTATATCCAATAATCGGCGGACTCCATTTTACAAATGTCCTAATGGACGACGGCAGTGGTCTAAACCTGTTATACCAGGACACAATCCGCAACATGGGGATAGACCCAACAAAAATTCGCCATAGCAAAACCTCCTTTCAAGGGGTAACGCCAGGCCCGGATGCCCGTTGCATGGGTTCTCTCCGGCTAGAAGTTATGTTCGGCTCCCCCAATAACTTCCGTTGCGAATAGCTAACTTTCCATATCGCCCCATTCTCAAGTAGCTATCAAGCACTGCTGGGACGCGAAGCTTTCGCCAGTTTTAACGCAATACCGCATTATGCATCTCTTACGCTTAAGATGCCCAATCCACGAGGCATCATCTCATTAAAGGGAAAACATTGAGTGTTCCTCCCGCGCGGAAAATAGTGCGGCTGCCTCAACAGCCCCACAATAAAGCGGCTTCACCAGCCAAACCATCTAAACAGGTCGTCAAGACCATGGACACAGCTAGACGAGTTCGGCATAAACATACAATTGATAAAGGCTTAATAGCCGTATACCCCTGTACTAGGGGCTCCGCGCATATAAAACAAGAGACAGTAAAGCTCAATTTTACCCATTTCGATTCATACTTCATTTATTTAGTATAACTCATGTTCGGCACGATCTTTCTTTAACTAAGTTCCTCTCTTTTACAGATGAACACCGTGCTACACCCGTCCAAGATACGACACAACAGAGACACAAGCGCAGACGTGCAGCAGGGACCCGTTCCAAGGATTCTTTTCAGATTAAGACCCTGCATAAACCTTTTTTACTGTCTCTTGTTCATACACATCCCCTGGTTTCTTGGTATAACCAAGGAGGAGGCTGGCGTTTTGGCATGTGGCCACGTCAGAGTTTTGCGCGTACCTGGACACTAGGGGCTTATTACTAAGGGCGTTATCCCGCCCGCCCTCATAAAGACCGAATACCTTAGGGAGTGTTCGGCGTCGCGAGTTTGGCCTTATATGCATCAGCTCCGAATCACGTCTTTGGTCAAATGTTGGGTTTGCCCGGTGTCGGTGTCAAAACCGGCGGATCTCGGGTAGGGGGTCCCGAACTGTGCGTCTAGGCCGGATGGTAACAGGAGGCAAGGGACACGAAGTTTTACCCAGGTTCGGGCCCTCTCGATGGAGGTAAAACCCTACGTCCTGCTTGATTAATATTGATGATACGGGTAGTACAAGAGTAGATCTACCACGAGATCAGAGAGGCTAAACCCTAGAAGCTAGCCTACGGTATGATTGTTGATGTGTATGTTGTCCTACGGACTAAAACCCCCCGGTTTATATAGACACCGGAGAGGGTTAGGGTTACATAGAGTCGGTTACAATGGTAGGAGATTTGAACATCCAAATCGCCAAGCTTGCCTTCCACGCCAAGGAAAGTCCCTTCCGGACATGGGACGGAGTCTTCAATCTTGTATCTTCATAGTCCAGGAGTCCGGCTGAAGGTATAGTTCGGCTATCCGAACACCCCCTAATCCAGGACTCCCTCACCCGGCTCCTGTGTTTTGCTGCCTTACGTTCTGCTTTATCGGCTAAGGCGGCACCAGGAGAACTACTGCGATTGTGCCCCGGTTCGGCCAGGCGAGCACCTCAGTAGAGAAAGCCGAAAACTGACTGTCATGATATAGCGTGAGACTGGTCAACCACTCGATGACATACCAGAATCTTTAGGATTCCTCCGCATTAACGAAGGGCCGTTTCCCGGCCAGGCACATACGCGCCCTGAGTTCGGGCAAGCGCAGGCACCACCAGGGGCTATATAAGTAGCCTCAATGTCAAACTCCTATGTCTAAGTGAAAGTGATAAAGCATCATAGTCCGATTGCCTAGTTCGCTGCGCTATCACCTCCTTTGTAGGACCAAGACGTTGGATCAAGTGTGAAAATGCGCCTTCTATGAACACCCCCGCATTATGTGCGTGGGGGCTGAAGCCGACGACTGCCATCTTTCAGATTATATATACATATATGTTAAACGGCCGCACAGGAGGTATCATAATACTTGCAGGCACAAGTATAACAAGCTTCTACAATTTATCAAAATATTGTTTTAAAATAATACATGCTATTCGAATATAGTATCCTTCGAGCACTGCGTCTCTATTACACGAGCGCCTTGCAGAACTTCCTGAAAATAGCGCTCGGCAGGTACTTGGCTTCCATCCGAGTGTGGGGATGCAACAACGATGGCTTCCATTTCCGCCCAGTATGTCTTGACACGGGCAAGAGCCATCCGCGCACCCTCTATGCACGCTGACCTCTTCATCGCATTGATATGCAGCGCCGCACCAAGGAACTGTTGCACCAAGTTGAAATAACTTTTCGGCTCTGGTCTCTCTGGCCACAGATGACTCACGACATACTTCATGGCGAGTTCAGACAACCTATTTAGCTCGGCCCATTCGGCCAAACGGTCGGCTAATGACAGTGGATGCTCTGGATTGTGGAACTGCGACCAGAAGAGCTTTTCCACTTCGCGATCTTCTTGATCTCGGAAGTGCTCGGCTGCATCTGCGGCACTCGCTGCTAAATCCAGATAGGTGTCCGCCGTACTCCACATCTGGTCTAACGGAGCATGTTTAGGATCACAGAACTTCCTCCGCAGCATAAAGGGCTTTCCAGCCACGATTTCTCCGGCCTGACGCAGCTCCTCCTTCACAGCTCTCATCCCAGAGCGAGCATCCTTGGCATCGGCAACGGCCTTCTTCAGGTCCGTTTGTTCCGCCCGATCTTCTTTTTCAAGAAGCTTGCAATGGTCAGCAGCGTTCTTCAGCTTCACGGCCATCTCGGCCATTTCCTTCTTGCTTCGGCAGTGAGCAGCCTGTTCGGCTTTCAGCTCTTCAATTGCCTCTCCGGCAGCCGCATCACTTTTCCTGGCTTGCTCCTTGGCTCGGGCAAGTTCCGCCCAAAGATTCTCCATGGCAGCAGCACCATCTGCATCAAGCGCACACATTGTAAGATACTGCCATAAAGCTCCTCTTACCAGGCGCCGCCGAAGGAATTACATACCTTTTGCCTTGTCAAGCCGCTTGTTGACAAGCGTGATGTCGGCATCTGCCATGTCAAGTTGCCGCTTTAGCTCGGCAAATCCATCAGTCCGGTTGGCCACCGGACACTTCGCCACCTACGTATAAAGGTGGCATATTAGACCTGGGATTACGATCCTCTGTGCGCCGTCACTTTTGACAACACACAGAGTCTCAGGGGCTACTATCTACACATGGCGCATCTTATTTATGCGCAACTGTCCAAAAAGGGTACATTATTTTGCGTACCTCAAAACCTGTCAGTAAACTCCTGATGGCCTCGTGCAATCCGCTCTCCGCGGATGAAATCCTCTCAATCACCGTACCCATGAATGCACGGTGCTCCTCTGAAATAGATGCTCGCCCTAGCAGATCCTTCAGCTCCTCCAACCGCGCACCAGACGGTGCTGGACTCGTCCGATGGCCCTTTTCGAAGGCCGGACACGGAGGGCTTTGGGGGGCCATATGACTACCTTCCGGCCCCGCTGGATTCGGAGAAACCCTTCGCGACGATACCTCAGGGTCGCCCACCTCGCAAGGCGGTACGGCAGGGGGAGGCGTTCCGCTCTCCATCATCTCCGGAAGAAGATCCCCCGAAGATGAGCTCTGCTGAGAGGGGCTAAGGTCCGAGCTACAAGGTAAATTTTCAATTACTTTTCTCAGATATAAAGCAGGGATTTCTCTCGTTTCTTAAAAAGAAAACTCCTTTCTACTCACGGCTCGGTGGAGGGCCGATCCCCTTGAGGGCATAATTCGGCCGAAGTATCCCCCAGCACAGGACCCTCTGGCGAAGATTTCTTCCCCTGCTTTAAGGCCATGGTCTCTAGGTCTTCAAAGGCGGTCCTCTTCTTCCCCTGAGGAGAGGAATTTTCGATTCCTTCCTTCCGGACAACCTCCTTTGAGGAGGCTGTAGCTCCCTTGTCCCCTCCCTCGCTTCCCTTTGAAGGCACAACCTCCAATATCCTGACTAGCGCGGGACCCGGCGTGGTCTCGAGGAGGGGGTCCGGACACCTGATTAGCTTTGCTTTCGCTATCCACTCCTGTTTAAAGGACAGCTCTTTTTGGGGCAATTTTATGATAAATATGCGGATAGCGAGTCCGGGCACAAGGCTACTTACTTGAGTATCCGGACGATTGCAGCTCAGACCTGCGTCCTCCGTAGAATCCTTACACACTACTTGTGGTCCGAAGAACAGTTTGTACATCTCCACAGGCGTCATGCCAAGAAAATGTTGGAGAACTCGTGGTCCCTCCGGGTTGAACTCCCACAGGCGGAGGGGGCGATGTTTGCAGGGCAGAACTCGATGAATTAACATAACCTACGTCACCATGTACAGACTGATGTCTCTTTCTAGGAGACCTCGGATGTGGCCCTGCAACAGGGGTACATCCTTTGCCAGCCCCCAGTCCAACCCCGTATTGACCCATGACGCTAGTCATGGCGGGGGACCCGAGCGAAAGGCAGGTGGCGCCACCCACTTAGGGGCCCTGGGAGCGGTAATATAAAACCACTCTGGCTGCCATAAGCTGGACTCCTCTTGAAAAGAGCCCTCGGGCCATGGAGTACCAGCATTCTTGCTTATAAAAGCACCTTCGCACTCCGCATGTCGTCCCTCGATCATCTTCGGCTCTACTTTGAAGGTCTTGAGCCATAGTCCGAAGTGAGGAGTGATATGGAGGAAGGCTTCGCGCACGACGATGAATAAGGAAATATGGGGGATGGACTCCGGGGCTAAGTCGTGAAATTCCAGCCCATAATAATACATGAGCCCCCTCACGAAGGGGTCCGTCGGGAAGCCTAGCCCCCGAAGGAAGTGAGACATGAACACCACACTCTCACCGGGCTTGGGAGTGGGAATGACCTGCCCTTGAGCAGGCAGCCTATGCAAGATTTTGCCGGTCAAGAACCTAGCCTCTCTCAACTTCAGCACGTCCTCCTCCGTGACGGAGGAAGGCGTCCATCGGCCCCGAAGGTCGGAACCGGACATTGTCGAAGGTCCGAAGCGCCTGAAATCTGGAGCCTTGGGTGTTGGAACTTGGGGCGAAGGGTGAACTCGTTTGAGATTGAAAGAAAGGAGTAAGGCCTTGGTCTCTTTATAAGAGGTTGAATACCCAGGGCCTTCCCCGTGACTGTTTGGGACTCGCCTTTGATCGAGAAAATATACCAACGGGTACGGTTGGGTTACCCACGCCCGTATTGATGAGAATCCCGAAATAAGGGGACACGATCTCTGCTTTACAAGACGTGCCAAGGAAACCGCCTCTCTAAACGCACTAAGGTGGGACAATAAAACGATTCGAATAAAGACTTGGCCGTGGTGTGATGTCACGCTACGGAATACGTCAGCAGATTAGATTTGTGTAAATATTATTCTCTCTATGGCAATATGTGGAAACTTATTTTGCAGAGCCGGACACTACCTTTGTGTTCAAAATCTTCTATGAAGTACTTGGAGGAGGAACCCGGCTTGCAATGCCGAAGACAATCTGCGCGCCGGACTCGTCGTCATTGAAGCCTGGTTCAGGGGCTACTGAGGGAGTCCTGGATTAGGCGGTGTTCGGATGGCCGGACTATACCTTTGGCCGGGCTCCTGGACTATGAAGATACAAGATTGAAGACTTCGTCCCGTGTCCGGAAGGGACTTTCCTTGGCGTGGAAGGCAAGCTTGGCGATACAGATATGTAGATCTCCTACCATTGTAATTGACTCTGTGTAACCCTAGCCCTCTCCGGTGTCTATATAACCGGAGAGTTTTAGTCCGTAGGACGAACAACAATCATACCATAGGCTAGCTTTTAGGGTTTAGCCTCTCTGATCTCGTGGTAGATCTACTCTTGTACTACCCATATCATCAATATTAATCAAGCAGGACGTAGGGTTTTACCTCCATCAAGAGGGCCCGAACCTGGGTAAAACATCGTGTCCCCTGCCTCCTGTTACCATCCGACCTAGACGCACAGTTCGGGACCCCCTACCCGAGATCCGCCGGTTTTGACACCGACACTAACCATAGCATGAAACATGTGGATCCAAATCAGCCCCTTACGAAGCAACGCATAAACTAGGGTTTAAGCTTCTGTCCCTCTAGCAACCCATCATCTACTTATTACTTCCCAATGCCTTCCTCCAGGCCCAAATAATGGTGAAGTGTCATGTAGTCGACGTTCACATAACACCACTAGAGGAGAGACAACATACATCTCATCAAAATATCGAACGAATACCAAATTCACATGACTACTAATAGCAAGACTTCTCCCATGTCCTCAGGAACAAACGTAACTACTCACAAAGCATATTCGTGTTCATAATCAGAGGGGTATTAATATGCATATAGGATCTGAACATATGATCTTCCACCAAATAAACCAACTAGCATCAACTACAAGGAGTAATTAACACTACTAGCAACCCACAGGTACCAATCCTAGACTTGGAGACAAGAATTGGATACAAGAGATGAACTAGGGTTTTGAGAGGAGATGGTGCTGGTGAAGATGTTGATGGAGATTGCCCTCTCCCGATGAGAGGAGCGTTGGTGATGACGATGGCGATGATTTCCCCCTCCCGGAGGGAAGTTTCCCTTGTAGAACAGCTCCGCTAGAGCCCTAGATTGGTTCCGCCAAGGTTCCGCCTCGTGGCGGCAGAGTCTCGTCCAGAAAGATGGCCTATGATTTTTTCCTCATCGAAAGACTCCATATAGCAGAAGATGGCCGTCGGAGGGCCACCAGGGGGCCCATGAGGTAGGGGGCGCGTCCAGGGGGTAGGGCGTGCCCCCCACCCTCGTGGGCAGGGTGTGGCCCCCCCTGATGAACTTCTTGCGTTCAGTATTTTTTATATATTCTGAAAATGACTTCCGTGAAGTTTCATGACTTTTGGAGCTGTGCATGATAGGTCTCTAATATTTGCTCTTTTTCTAGCCCAGAATCCCAGCTGCCGGCATTCTCCCTCTTTATGCAAACCTTGTAAAATAAGAGAGAATAGACATAAGTATTGTGACATAATATGTAATAACAGCCCATAATGCAATAAATATCGATATAAAAGCATGATGCAAAATGGACAAATCAACTCCCCCAAGCTTAGACCTCGCTTGTCCTCAAGCGAAAGCCGAAATTGAAAAATATGTCCACATGTTTAGAGATAGAGGTGTCGATAAAAATAAAATACGAACATGAGGGCATTATGATCATTCTTAGAACATCAACTTATATAATTCTTGTCATATGATCTCTTATGCTAGAGTAACAATTCAATCACAATTTCAAGTATGAATCATAAACTTCATTGGAAACTAACAAACTATAATCTCAGTCATTGCAGCAATTCCAATTTATCATAACATAGGAAAGAGTCAATATAAGAGCTTTTCAGCAAGTCCACATACTCAACTATCATATAGTATTTCACAATTGCTAACACTCACACAATACTTATGGGTATGGAGTTTTAATCAGACACAGAGAAAGATAGGGGCTTATAGTTTTGCGTCCCAACGTTTTACCTCAAGGGTAATGTCAACAATAATAGTTAATGAAAACTCACATCCAATTAGCCATATATACCAGGATCTTTCCATCATGTTGTGCTTGCCAAAAGATAAAATGTAAAAAGGAAAGGTGAAGATCACCATGACTCTTATGCAAGGTAGGAGATAAAAGTAAAAGATAGGCCCTTCGCAGAGGGAAGCAGAGGTTGTCATGTGCTTTTATGGTTGGATGCACAAAATCTTAATGCGAAAGAACGTCACTTTATATTGCCCTTGTGATATGGACCTTTATTATGCAGTCTGTCACTTTTATTTCTTCCATATCACACGATCGTATAAAACTTATTTTCTCCCACACTAATAAGTCATACATATTTAGAGGGCAATTTTTATTGCTTGCACCGATGACAACTTACTTGAAGGATCTTACTCAATCCATAGGTAGATATGGTGGACTCTCATGGCAAAACTGGTTTAAGGGTGTTTGGAAGCACAAGTAGTATCTCTACTTGGTGCAAAGGATTTGGCTAGCATGAGGGGGAAAGGCAAGCTCAGCATGTTGGATGATCCATGGCAATATAATTTATCTCAGATGTAAGAAAACATAACCCATTACATTGTCTTCCTTGTCCAACATCAACTCTTTAGCATGTCATATTTTAATGAGTGCTCACTATCATAAAAGATGTCCAAGATAGTATATTTATATGTGAAGACCTCTCTTTCTTTATTACTTCCTATTAATTGCAACAATGACCAAAACTATGTTTGTTAACTCTCAACAACTTTTATTCATCACACTCTTTCTATGTGAGCTCATTACTCTCCATAAGATCCATATGATCTCTTTGTTTCTTTTTATTCTTTCTCTTTTATTTTATCCACTCAAGGATCATGGCAAAATAATCAAGCCCTTAACTCAACACTAATCTTTATTATATATAGCTCACAGACTCGATTACATAGAAGGATCATAAAGCAAAACTCACAACTAGATCATACTAAAAGCTTTTATTCTACTAGATCAAGATATTATCAAAAGGATCGAACTAAGAAAAACGGTAAAGATAAAAGTGATGGTGATACGATACCGGGGCACTCCCCCAAGCTTGGCAGTTGCCAAGGGGAGTGCCCATACCCATGTGATTATGTCTCCTTTGTTGGTGAAGAAGGTGGTGGTTTGGTTGATGACGTAGGCTTATCGTCCTTCTTCCAAGGCATAGGCTCACCATCATAGAAGGATGATCGAGTCTCCTGAAACCTCAAATCTGTAGCCAAACTCATCCTCTTGAATCTATATTCATACTCACAGTTTTGATTTTGCATGTCATAGATCTAGGCTTGGAGGTACTCAATTTTCTCATGAAGCTTGAAGATGGCCTCCCCAATGTCCTTGACGTCCAGCTTGTGGTTATTGGTGAACTCTGTGATCATAATGTGATTGGAATCGAGTCCACGCTCCACCATCTCCTGACACTTGAAAACTTCTTGCTCCAATGCCTCGAGCCTTGCCTCCATGCTTCCGGTCTTCCTTGGTCCCTCCACATCACGGATGTGCAACAACCCCTCACACATCTTAATGGTTTGAGGGTGTTGCAGCACTTCCGTGAGGTAGGGGTTGATGACCTTCTCGAAGAACTGGTCTTTGGGGGCACTTGAGGACGACATGACGACCTGGATCTGTCAGAAGAACAGCTCGAAACAAAGACAGGAGATTTTTGCGTGATATGGTGGTCAAAACCTTCGGGAGGTTATATAATGAATTCTTACCGACCAAAATACGTAAGGTGTAAGAAAACGGAGTCCGGAGAGCACACGAGGTGCCCACGAGGTAGGGGGGCGCGCCCTCCACCCTCGTGGAGGCCTCGTGTCCTTCCTGGACTGCTTCTTATTTTTCTATTTTTCTAAATATTCCAAAACTGAGAAATATTGCCATAAAAACTATTTTGGAGTCGGTTTACTTACCGTACCACATACCTATTCCTTTTCAGAGTCTGAAACATTCCGGAAAGTGTCCCTTATGTATTCCTCCGGGGTTACGGTTTCAATAACATTGGTTTCAACATTTATAGGATTACCTGAGATATAATTGAGGGAGTCCTGGATTAGGGGGTGTCCGGATAGCCGGACTATACCTTCGGTCGGACTCCTGGACTATGAAGATACAAGATTGAAGACTTCGTCACGTGTCCGGAAGGGACTTTTCTTGGCGTGGAAGGCAAGCTTGGCGATACGGATATGTAGATCTCCTACCATTGTAACCGACTCTGTGTAACCTTAGCCCTCTCCGGTGTCTATATAAACCGGAGGGTTTTAGTCCGTAGGACGAACAACAATCATACCATAGGCTAGCTTCTAGTGTTTAGCCTCTCTGATCTCGTGGTAGATCTACTCTTGTACTACCCATATCATCAATATTAATCAAGCAGGACGTAGGGTTTTACCTCCATCAAGAGGGCCCGAACCTGGGTAAAACATTGTGTCCCCTGCCTCCTGTTACCATCCGCCTAGACGCATAGTTTGGGACCCCCTACCTGAGATCCGCCGGTTTTGACACCGACATTGGTGTTTTCATTGAGAGTTCCTCTGTGTCGTCACTTTTAGGCCCGATGGCTCCTCCGGTCATCAACGACGATGCGATCCAGGGTGAGACTTTTCTCCCCGGACAAATCTTCGTATTTGGCGGCTTTGCACTACGGGCCAATTCGCTTGGCCATCTGGAGCAGATCGAAAGCTACGCCCCTGGCCATCAGGTCAGATTTGGAAGTTTGAACTACACGGCCGACCTCCGCGGAGACTTGATCTTCGATGGGTTTGAGCCGCAGCCAAGCACGCCGCACTGTCACGATGGGCATGATCTAGCTCTGCCGCCGAACAGTGCCCTGGAGGCCGCACCCGCATCAGCTCTGACCCTTAATTCGGAGCCAACTGCACCAATCGAGGATGGGTGGTTGGACACCGCCTCGGGGTCTACAATCTCTACGGCAATCGAGACGAACACCAGCCCTATTCTCTACGAAGCCCGTGACTCCAAGGAGCCGAACTCCTCTCGAAACTCCGAGCCCTCCGCGCCCCTACCGATCGAATCCGATTGGGCGCCGATCATGGAGTTCACCGCCGCAGACATCTTTCAGCACTCACCCTTCGACGATATTCTGAATTCACTAAAGTCTCTCTCTTTATCAGGAGAGCCCTGGCCGGACTATGGTCAGCAAGGTTGGGATGCGGATGATGAAGAAATTCAAAACCCACCCACCACCCACTTCGTAGCCAGTGTCGATGATTTAACCAACATGCTCGACTTCGACTCCGAAGACATCGACGGTATGGACGCCGATGCAGGAGACGATCAAGAACCAGCGCCTATAGGGCACTGGAAAGCCACCTCGTCGTATGATATATACATGGGGACACCCCAAAAGAAGACAATGGCGATGGAACAGCGGAGGATGACCCCTCCAAGAAGCAGCCTAAGCGCCGGCGTCAGCAGCGCCGCTCTAAATCCCGCCAAAGCAAAAACGGTGATTTCGGCACAGGAGATAATAACACCCCGGACAGTGCCGAAGACAACCACCTCCAGCAAGATTCAACACAGGAGGATGGAGAAGCCAGCCCTCATGAGAGAGCGGCAGATAGAGAGGTCGAGGACGATAATTATATGCCTCCCTCCGAAGACGAGGCAAGCCTCGACGACGATGAATTTGTCGTGCCAGAGGATCCCGTCGAACAAGAGCGTTTCAAACGCAGGCTTATGGCCACGGCGAGCAGCCTCAAGAAAAAACAGCAACAACTTAGAGCTGATCAAGATTTGCTAGCCGACAGATCGACTGAAGTCCTTGCGGCCGAAGAGTATGAACTCGAACGCCCCTCCAAGAGCTACCCAAAGCGCAGGTTGCTACCCCGACTAGAGGAGGAAGCACCTAAACCTACATCACCAGCGCATGATGCGGCCGATCGGCCACCCCGTGGCCGCGACAGAGAAGCCTCTCGGCCCTCCACTCAAGCCGCACCCCGGCGCCGCTCAAAAAATACCAAGGCATGGGAAAATGTGCCAGACCCGCGAGATATATTGGAGGACAAGGCAAGGCAAACAAGATCGGTCTATGGATCGCGTGGGCGCCCCATGACACGAGACGGTAATCGTCACTCCGGATACAGTCAATCCGGCCAGGCCGAACACAATAGACAAAGCTCGTTTGAGCTGCGTCGTGATATAGCCCAATACAGAGGCGCCGCACACCCACTATGCTTCACAGATGAAGTAATGGATCATCAAATCCCTGAGGGTTTCAAACCCGTGAACATCGAATCATATGATGGCACAACAGATCCTGCGGTATGGATCGAGGACTATCTCCTTCATATCCACATGGCTCGCGGTGATGACCTACACGCCATCAAATACCTCCCACTCAAGCTTAAAGGACCAGCTCGACATTGGCTTAACAGCTTGCCAGCAGAATCAATTGGTTGTTGGGAGGACCTAGAAGCCGCATTCCTCGACAATTTCCAGGGCACTTATGTGCGACCACCAGACGGCGATGACCTTAGCCACATAATTCAGCAGCCAGAGGAATCGGCCAGACAATTCTGGACACGATTCCTAACAAAGAAAAATCAAATCGTCGACTGTCCGGATGCAGAGGCCCTAGCAGCCTTCAAGCATAACATCCGCGACGAGTGGCTTGCATGGCACCTAGGACAGGAAAAGCCGAAATCTATGGCAGCCCTCACGACACTTATGACCCGCTTTTGCGCGGGAGAAGACAGCTGGCTAGCTCTCAGCAATAACATGACCAAGAGCCCTGGTAATTCGGATACCAAGGACAGCAGTGGCAGGTCGCGTCGCAACAAGCAAAAGCGCCGCATTAATGGCGACAATGCTGAGGATACGACAGTTAATGCCGGATTCAGAGGCTCTAAACCCGGTCAGCGGAAAAAGGCATTCAAAAGAAATACTCCGGGCCCGTCCAGTTTGGACCGAATACTCGACCGCTCATGCCAGATACATGGCACCCCCGAAAAACCAGCCAATCACACCAACAGGGATTGTTGGGTGTTCAAGTAGGCAGGCAAGTTAAATGCCGAAAGCAGAGACAAGGGGCTGCATAGCGATGACGAGGAGGAGCCCCAGCCGCCGAACAAAAGTGGACAGAAAGGTTTTCCCCCACAAGTGCGGACGGTGAACATGATATACGCAACCCACGTCCCCAAGAGGGAGCGGAAGTGTGCGCTAAGGGACGTATACGCGATGGAGCCAGTCGCCCCAAAGTTCAACCCATGGTCTTCCTGCCCGATCACTTTTGATCGAAGGGACCACCCCACTAGCATCCGTCATGGCGGATTCGCCGCATTGGTTCTAGACCCAATTATTGACGGATTTCACCTCACTAGAGTCCTTATGGACGGCGGCAGCAGCCTGAACTTGCTTTACCAGGATACAGTGCGGAAAATGGGCATCGATCCCTCGAGGATTAAACCCACTAAAACGACCTTTAAAGGCGTCATACCAGGTGTAGAGGCCAACTGTACAGGCTCAGTTACACTTAAAGTGGTCTTCGGATCTTCGGATAATTTCCAAAGCGAGGAGTTAATCTTCGACATAGTCCCGTTCTGCAGTGGCTATCACGCACTGCTCGGGCGAACCGAATTTGCCAAGTTCAATGCGGTGCCGCACTACGCATACCTCAATCTCAAGATGCCAGGCCCTCAAGGCGTCATCACGGTCAATGGAAACACCGAACGCTCTCTCCGAACGGAGGAGCATACGGCGGCTATCGCAGCGGAAGTACAAAGCAGCCTCTCAAGGCAATTCTCCAGTCCAGCCATTAAACGTCTGGACACCGTCAAGCGTGCCCGGCGTAACCTAAAACAAGACCGCCTGGCACGTTCCGAGCAAGCATAGCAATGCGGCGCCAACCCCAGCCCTCGCGAACTTGTGAAACCAGTGTTGCACGTACATAACTACACTCTGGAAATACCATGGGCACAGGGGTAGGGGCACCATCAGGGCACGCCCGAAACGCCGCTTAAACCGCACTAGGGGCTGCCGATTTCTTAATTTTCTCTTATTTTCAGGACTCCATTCTTCAGAAGGCTTGTCCGGCAGTACAATTGCCGCACAAACGATACAACCAGGGAAGCAGAAATCTACGCCGCACTATGGAACTCTAAGGTGGTCTCTATAACGAGCAGTATACCTGTTTCACATAACATTTCGCAGCTTGCCCCTGGAAAGGACATGATAAATAGTCCCATCTTTCGCTTATTGCAGTATTTTAATCGTTCTGTTTTGATCACAACTATTTTAAATAAACAATGCATAGCTTCCGTCTATTATTGCATTACTCTTTTTACGAATATATGTTCATTAATGACATGTTGCACCCGTACACTTTGGTACGGCCAATACGCTAGGGGCTTAAGTACCACACAATACGGTGTGAGAAGTCCGAACACTTTCACAAGTGCGGCACCCCGAACTTATAGCATTATATGCATCGGCTCCGAATCATGTCTTGGGTCAATAGTTGGGTTTTCCCGACTCCTATGTTTTGGTACCTTACGTTCCGTTATACCAGCTAAGGTAGCACTAGGAGAACTACTGCGATTGTGCCCCAGTTGAGCTGGGCTAAGCTGTAGCGACCAGACCTCAAACAGTATGATCTCTGTGCTCAGGTGTCATCCCTGGATCAGTAATGCTGACACCACATAGTACTTGAAGGATTTATAACAGAGTAGCAATCACACACTTATTACATCGAGTGTCTCAATAGAGAACTTATTACAATAAATATGGCTTAAGGCCATCTAACAACGATAACAGTGGAAGGCTTGGAAGATAAGTTAGTCCATCAACACCAACGGCATCACTGAGTATAGAACCACGACCTAAAAACTCCTTAATTGTCGTCTGAAAAGTCTGCAACAGTAACGTTGCAGCCCGAAAACGGGTCAGCACATGGAATATGCTGGCAAAATAACACATAGAGAGTAATGGAATGAAACAGCTATACTATATGCATATTTGGCTGGTGGAAAGCTCTATGGTTACAATTTTGCGTAAAGCCAATTTTTCCCTACTTCAAAGGAATAAATTTTATTTAACTATCATGGTAGTTGTTAAACATTAAGAATGGTTGACAACATCCTCAATCCCAATTAAGCATCATCATTAAACAAAACCCAACAAAATTAATTTTAGAGTAACATGTTCAGATTCACATGATAATCTAGGTACTAGATACTCAAGATGTCCATAACATATGCTCGCTATTTAAATAAATCGGAAAAACCGATCTATTTAAAAAAACAAAAACTAAAAAAAACGAACAAAACCGTCGGAAAAACCGAACGGTTTTTCGGAAAAACCGAACGGTTTTTCGGAAAAACCGGCGTCTAAAAAAAATCTACCCGGCAACTCCGACGAGGCTC
>NC_041382.1:159228931-159296215 GCF_002162155.2 Triticum dicoccoides | reverse complement strand
GTGACGGCGGTCGGCGGCGGCGGCGGTCGGCGGTCGGCGGCAGCGGCAGCGGCGGTGCGCTATGGTTTGGGGGAGACCTCGGGCTGGGCTCCCCGGCTTATAAAGCCCGGTCGGGCCTGGTGTCCAGGTCAGACACAGCCCGTAGGTCGGTTGCATTTTATTTTAAATATTCCGCGCAGAAAAACAAATAAAAGAAATACTAAACGGACTCCAAAATTCCCGAAATAAATTTTCCTGGGCTTCTAAAAGCAAGTCGCACAAGGTGAACATTTATTTGTGGCCTAAATGCAATTTTGAAAAACGCACATTTTTCCTAAATTCAAATAAAATAATGAAAAACTCCGAAATAAAATCTTATTTGATTTTATTATTAAATCCTCAATATTTCTTTATTTTGGGAAAGTCATTTTATTCTCTCTCTCATATTTTTGTAATAGAAATAATTGATGATAAAATAATTAAAATCAAATGATCCTATTCTCAAAATTTGTGAAAACTCAAATATGAAAATAATGAAATCCCCAACTCTCTCCGTGGGTCCTTGAGTTGCGTAGAATTTCTAGGATCAAAACCAAAAGCAAATAAATTATGATATGCAATGATGGTCTAATGTATAACATTCCAAATTGAAAATTTGGGATGTTACAAACCTACCCCCCTTAAGATGAATCTCGCCCTCGAGATTCGGGTTGGCTAGAAAATAGGTGAGGGTGGTCCTTGAGCAAATCTTCCTCTCGCTCCCAGGTGGCTTCATCCTCCGTGTGGTGGCTCCACTGAACCTTACAAAACTTGATAACCTTGCTGCGGGTGACTCGGCTGGCAAACTCGAGAATCTTAACTGGTTTCTCCTCATAGGTCAAATCACTGTCCAACTGAATTGTTTCCAGTGGTACCATATCTCTCAGCGGTATGTCAGCCATCTCCGTGTGGCACTTCTTCAACTGAGAAACGTGGAACACATCATGAACTCCTGACAATCCTTCGGGCAATTCCAACTTGTAGGCCACTTCTCCCATACGTTCCAATACTCAGTATGGTCCTACAAATCGTGGCGCTAACTTTCCCTTAACACTAAAGCGCTTTATTCCCTGAAGTGGGGATACTCGAAGATAAACTCTGACTCCAACTTCGTAAACTGTCTCCTTGCGTTTAGAATCTGCATAGCTCTTCTGCCTGGATTGAGCTACCTTGAGCCTATCGCGAATCAATTTCACCTTCTGTTCAGACTCCTTAATCAAATCAGGTCCAAACAAACTGGCGGTCTCCAACTTCATCCCAAGACAATGGGGTCATGCACCTCCTTCCGTACAAGGCTTCGAAAGGGGCCATCTTTAAACTGGATTGATAGCTGTTGTTGTAAGAGAATTCTGCATATGGCAAATTGTCGTCCCAACTAGATCCATAATCTAGCACACAAGCTCTCAGGATGTCCTCCAAAATCTGATTGACTCTCTCGGTCTGTCCATCTGTCTATGGATGAAAAGCTGTGCTGAACTCTAGCCTGGTACCCAAAGTTTCGTGCAACTGATTCCAGAACTTTGAGGTAAACTGGGTTCCTCTGTCTGATACTATACTCCACGGAACTCCATGTAAGCATACAATCCTGGTCATGTATATCTCTGCCAACTTAGCACTGGTGTAAGTGGTCTTTACCGGGATGAAATGAGCTACTTTCGTCAACCGATCAACTACAACCCAAACCGAGTCATCGCCTGAACGAGTCCTGGGTAATCCCGTGATAAAATCCATGCCTAACTTATCCCACTTCCATTCGGGTATCGGCAATGGTTGTAGCAATCCTGCTGGCTTCTGATGCTCTGCCTTTACTCTCTGACATACATCACAAACTGCTACATACTCCGCAATATCCTTCTTCATTCCGGTCCACCAGAAAATATCCTTCAAATCCAAATACATCTTGGTATTTCCTGGGTGAATCGAATATGGTGAATCGTGTGCCTCTTGCAGAATCAACCTCCTGATCTCCGGGTCGTTTGGCACATAAACACGGTCTTCAAACCATAGGGTTTCGTGCTCATCCTCACGAAATCCTTTAGCCTTTCCCTCGCTCATTTTCTCCTTTATAGAGGCAATCTCCTTGTCGGTCTTCTGAGCTTCTCTGATTCTATCCATCAAAGTTGACTGAATCTCCAATGCTGCTACATAGCCTCTCGGAACTATTTCCAAACATAGCTCACGAAGATCCTCGGCTAACTCCTTTGGTATTTCTCCCGTCATTAGTGTATTGACATGGCTCTTACGGCTCAATGCGTCAGCTACTACATTAGCCTTTCCGGGATGGTAATGCAATCTCATATCATAATCCTTGATGCGCTCCAACCATCTCCTTTGTCTGAGGTTTAACTCCTTCTGCGTGAAAATGTATTTAAAACTCTTGTGATCCGTGTACACCTCACAATGATTTCCAATGAGGAAATGTCTCCATGTTTTCAATGCATGCACTACGGCTGCTAACTCCAAATCATGCATGGCATAATTCAATTCATGGGGTTTCAGTTGTCGCGAGGCATATGAAACAACTCTCCCTTCCTGCATAAGCACTGCTCCAAGTCCTCGTCGTGAAGCGTCGCAATACACCTCATAATCCTTGGTCTGGTCTGGCAAAATCAACACTAGTGAAGTAACCAAGCGTTTCTTCAACTCCTGGAAACTAGCCTCACACTCCTCAGTCCATATGAACTTGGTATCCTTCTTTAACAACTCCGTCATAGGTTTTGCAATCTTGGAGAAATTCTCAATAAATCTCCGGTAGTATCCTACGAGTCCAAGGAAACTCCGGATCTCTCCAACTGTTGTTGGTGCCTCCCACTTGGTCACGGTATCAACTTTAGTGGGATCTACTGATATACCTTCTCTAGATATAACGTGTCCGAGGAACCCTACTTCCTTCAACCAAAACTCACATTTGCTGAACTTGGCATACAACTGATGTTCTCTGAGCTTCTCAAGAACCAAACGCAAATGTTCCTTATGCTCCTCTTCATTCTTCGAGTAAACCAGGATATCATCAATGAACACCACGACGAACTTATCCAAAAATTCCATAAACACTTTGTTCATCATGTTCATAAAATAGGTAGGTGCGTTAGTCAGACCAAATGACATAACGGTATACTCGTACAGCCCATACCTAGTGGTAAAAGCCGTCTTAGGTATATCCTGTTCTCGAATCTTCAACTGGTGGTATCCTGATCGCAGATCAATCTTGGAAAATATCTTAGCTCCTTGCAATCGATCAAATAGATCATTGATCATTGGTAGTGGGTACTTGTTCTTGATCGTTACTTCATTCAACCCACGATAATCAACAACCATCCTTAACGATCCATCCTTTTTCTCCACTAGAAGTACTGGTGATCCCCAAGGTGACGAACTTGGGTGAATATAACCTTTATCCCGTAACTCCTCAATATGCTTCTTAATCTCCACCAAATCCTTTGCAGGCATCTTGTATGGTCTCTTTGATTTTGGCCCTATGCCTGGCAATAACTCAATCAAAAACTCAATATCTCTATCTGGCGGCATGCCTGGCAACTCTTCGGGAAATACGTCAGGGAAATCCCTTACCACTGGTACTTGCTCCTGCACAACTCCTGTTAAACAATTTACTTGAGTCCCTTTTGGCACATGTCGGGATACATACTTGATCCTTCTCCCTTCTGGGGTGGTAAGCAAAATTGTCTTACTTGCGCAATCAATGTTTCCCCCATACATCGACAGCCAATCCATACCCAGAATTACATCCAATTCTTGTGATTCCAAAATGATTAAATCCGAGGGGAACACATGCCTACCTATACTTAATGGCACTTGGAAACATCCTTGACTGGCCATATACTCCGCTCCTGGTGAGCTTACTAGCATAGGTGTTCTAAGAACCTTAATGGGCAAGTTATACTTATCCACAAATCCCCTTGATATGTATGAATGCGATGCACCGGTATCAAAAAGAACGAGTGCAGTAAATGACTTAACCAAAAACTTACCGATTACTACATCCGGCTGCTCTTCAACCTCCTCCACGTTAACGTGGTTCACCTGTCCCCTATTGAAAGGGTTCGGCTTCTTCCCAGAGCTTCCATTGCCATTCTGGCCTTTAGGACATTCATTGGCATAATGTCCGGTCTTCTGACACTTAAAGCAAGTGACTTGGCTCAGGTCTTTCTTGGCTGGGGTTGATGGGTTGGTACGGTTCTAGTCGTTGCTTCCTCCATTGCCATTACCATTCTTGGTGCTGTTGTGATTGTGCGAGCTACCTCCTCCATGGGTATGCTGAAAATGTCCGCCCGATCTAGGGGTAAAACGTGGCTTCTGCTGAGCTCCTGAATTGTACTTCCCTTGTCCATACTTCCTCTTGCGGTTCTCAATTTGCTGTTGTTTGCCTTCAATCATAAGAGCACGATCTACCAACTCCTGGTAGTTGTTGAAGGTTTCTACCATCAACTGCATGCTCAACTCATCATTCAGTCCTTCCAGAAACTTCTCCTGCTTTGCTGCATCTGTAGCAACATCATCTTGGGCATAACGTGCTAATTTACTAAAGTCCTCCACATACTGGCCAACTGTCCGTCCTCCTTGGCGCAAGTTCCGAAACTCTCGCTTCTTCATGGCCATAGCTCCTGCTGAAACATGGGTAGTTCGAAAAGCCTGCTGAAACTGGTCCCATGTGACAGTGTCGACAGGGAAAGTGGCTGTGAAATTCTCCCACCATGATGCTGCGGGTCCTTCAAGCTGATGTGCGGCAAACATCACCTTCTCCGCATCTGTGCATCCTGCTGTGGTCAACTCTCTAGTTGTCTTGCGGAGCCAATCATCTGCTACTATCGGCTCGGTGCTACTGGAAAACACCGGCGGATTCAGCCTAAGAAAACGGGCTAAGTGATCAACAGGTGGTGGTGGTGGTGGTGGGTTGTTGTTGTTGTTCCCCTGATTCTAATTCTGGACTAGCAACTGCATCAATGTGTTCTGCTGCTGGATCAGCTGGGTGAGCTCCGGTGGAAAGGTAAATCCGGGGTCACGTCTCGGAGGCATCTGAGGGTTTAGAAAAGATGAGATTTAAGAATAGAGGGGTTCTAAAGAGAAAACACTACCCATATGCACATGAGGCAAAAACAAACAATTCACTTCATTCAATCAAACAAGGACATACAATCAATCTAACTATCGCAAAAGTGCTCGGACTACTGTATTTACATGGTGGACTACTACTACTGATGAGGTGGTCTACTAGAAATATTCTTCGGTTGCAGACTCCATTATATCTGCTCCGGCTTCATCAACATAGTCATCATCGCTATCATCTGGGTCTGAGTCGGTGTCGTCGATGATGATGTAGTCTTCCGGGCGAATCCCCTTGGGTTCTTCGTCTTCATCTACTGGTGTAGGGCCTCCCATAAATATTTCGATCTTCTTGATCAGATCGTCATTCTTCTCCACCAATACTTCAATTTCTTCTTCGTAATCTTCACGTGTAGCCTTGAGTTCTTCCTCCAGTTCTTTGATTCTTGTCTTAGCCTTCTTCAGGTCTATCATGTCGGCGCACATCTGGTTCTCCTGTCGTCGAATGTGCTGGTTTAATTCCTAGATAAAAGCCGCAATTGATCTCTCCTTTTTGGTGCTGATCATCTCCCAGTGCTCATCTCAGCGCCCACAAATCTGGTAGATAGTATCCTTGAGATCATTGCGGTAGATTTCTCCAATGCATCCCATGGCGGTATGAGCTGCCATGCTCTTTCCTAGATTCCAAGTTGGTGCATCAAAAGAAAACTCTATGGGCTCAGTGACTGGCATGAACGTCTTTCCTGGAACTTGAACTTGAATCATCCAGCGCTCTTCTTCAGGTAAAGTGGTGTTGTAGGTTTCGGTGAAGCTTGGTACTCCTATGCTCAGGTATCTAGTGACTTCCTTCAAGTGGTGTCCAAAGGGTGTATCTTCATCCGGTTGCGTGAACTTGTTCCTTGCATCCGACATCTTAAAGAGTAGAAAAGATGAGAGGTCAGAAGAGAAGAGAGTGAATAGTGTTCTAGGTCTTTAGCTTAGTGGTCGTGTCCTACAGTCAGCGTGTGCTCTGGTACCATGTTTGTAGCGACCAGACCTCAAACAGTCTGATCTCTGTGCTCAGGTGTCATCCCTGGATCAGTAATGCTGACACCACATAGTACTTGAAGGATTTATAACAGAGTAGCAATCACACACTTATTACATCGAGTGTCTCAATAGAGAACTTTTTACAATAAATATGGCTTAAGGCCATCTAACAACGATAACAGCGGAAGGCTTGGAAGATAAGTGAGTCCATCAACTCCAACGACATCACTGAGTATAGAACCACGACCTAAAAACTCCTTAATCATCGTCTGAAAAGTCTGCAACATTAACGTTGCAGCCCGAAAATGGGTCAGCACATGGAATATGCTGGCAAAATAACACATGGAGAGTAATGGAATGAAACAGCTATACTATATGCATATTTGGCTGATGGAAAAAGCTCTATGGTTATAGTTTTGCGTAAAGCCAATTTTTCCCTACTGCAAAGGAATAAATTTTATTTAACTATCATGGTAGTTGTTAAATATTGAGAATGGTTGACAGCATCCTCAATCCCAATTAAGCATCATCATTAAACAAAACCCAACAAAATTAATTTTAGAGTAACATGTTGAGATTCACATGATAATCCAGGTACTAGATACTCAAGATGTCCATAACCGGGGACACGGCTAACCATGATTAGTTCATACACTCTGCAGAGGTTTGCGCACTTTTCCCCACAAGACTCGATCGCCTCCGTTTGGTTTCTCACACTACATGGTGTTTGAGAAGACGGATGACCGAGACACAGTCTTTCAGAAGCGCTAGCACCTTATGATGGATAGACCGTTACACCTACTTTCTCCTACATCTGCTAGTCTACCCTGTAAGAGTTCGCACGACTTAATCAACTATGCTAGAGCCCATAATAGCTTGTGGCTGCACACGGAAGTTTCTAGTATGAAAAATCTCATGATCCCTTTGGGCCTGGGTGGCGGTCCATAAAGAAAAACAGGCAATCCTGGAATACCCAGGTACCTCAATCCACCCAGATGTGTGTTTAAGTTGCCACCTTAGATAAACCATTAAATTAACAAACTCACATCTGTCATGGATATCACTCACCCAATCCACGTCTACTAGCATAGCATGGCGTAATAGGCAAACATAGAAGTAACTCCCAAAGGTTTGATAATATAACAGGTAATAGGTACTACCTCAACTACTTCCCATCCCACAATTTAATTAGATCCTAATCATGCAATGTTTGAGGATTGATCTAATGCAATAAAACTGGGTAGTAGGAGGTATGATCAAAGTGTTACTTGCCTTGCCGATGATCCGCGAAACCTAGAGATTCGAAGTAACAGGCGGCGCACTCCGGGTATTCTATCGCTGACAAACAAACAAGCATACAATAAGTACTCATCTAATGTACAGGTAAAACTCAAATAAGAGATCGAACCAGAAGGTTCGACTTAAGAACTCCGGTTTGCAAAAAGAATCAAATCAAACGAAGCAACGAAAGACAAACGGTAAAAGAAACAGGCTTCGTTTACTATTATGGATCTAGGGCAATTTTTACAGTGGAAAAAACTTGTTTAAGTTGGTTAAACGGATAGAGGGTTTCGAGGCGAAACTCCAGGCGCTTGAATCGCCTGATTCCGATAAACGAGCGAAAAGTTATACTAAAACGAAAATCGGATCAGGAATCGCGATCAGAAAAATCGCGGATTTAATCCGAGAAAAAGAAAAACGACGAACGTTCGCTAGCACGAGCGAACGTATGCTCGCTATTTAAATAAATCAGAAAAACCGATCTATTTAAAAAAACCAAAACTAAAAAAAAAACGAACAAAACCGTCGGAAAAACCGAACGGTTTTTCGGAAAAACCGGCGTCTAAAAAAAATCTACCTGGCAACTCCGGCGAGGCTCCGGCGGCGGCGGCGGGGCTCCGGCGGCGGTCGGCGGCGGCGGCGGCGGTGCGCTAGGGTTTGGGGGAGACCCCGGGCTGGGCTCCCCGGCTTATAAAGCCCGGTCGGGCCTGGTGTCCAGGTCGGACACGACCCGTAGTTCGGTTGCGTTTTTTTATATTCCGCGCAGAAAAACAAATAAATGAAATACTAAACGAACTCCAAAAATTCCAAAATAAATTTTCCCGGGCTTCTAAAATGAAGCCGCACAAGGTGAACATTTATTTGGGGCCTAAATGCAATTTTGAAAAACGCACAGTTTTCCTAAATTCAAATAAAATAACGAAAAACTCCGAAATAAAATCTTATTTGATTTTATTATTAAATCCTCAATATTTCTTTATTTTGGGGAAGTCATTTTATTCCCTCTCTCATATTGTTGTAATAGAAATAATTGATGATAAAATAATTAAAATCAAATGATCCTATTCTCAAAATTTGAGAAAACTCAAATATGAAAATAACAAAATCCCCAACTCTCTCCGTGGGTCCTTGAGTTGTGTAGAATTTCTAGGATCAAAACCAAAAGCAAATAAATTATGATATGCAATGATGGTCTAATGTATAATATTCCAAATTGAAAATTTGGGATGTTACATAAGCACCTCAGTAGAGAAAGCTAAAACTGACCGTCATGATGAGGCGAGAGCTGGTCGCTGTTCGAGAGGTTTTCGAGTCCCTAAAGACTTATGCCGATTAGAGGGAGGAGTCGGATTTGTCTGGCCTAGGCGTGGATAGCGCCCCGAACTCGGTCTTCCGGACACTAGGGGCTTCGCCGAAATTTAAAATTATAGAATTCTATGGCTAAGTGAGAGTGTTCATGCATTATAGTCTGATTGCTTTGTTCGTTGTGTTGAGCGCCTCCCTCAAAGGACCCAAGAATGGGAAAAAGAGCGCTCATGTTTATCCCGAACACCCCAGCACTCATGGCATGGGGGCAGAAGCCGACGACTCGCCATATCTCAAATTTGATAAACGGCCGCACAGAAGGTAATATTTTAAATTCGAAAGCGTTGTTTAGCGCATATGAACAAGTTTTCAGCGTACAGGATCACAAATGCAAGTTTACTCAAATATTGCATCTTTGGAGCATTCATCCACTATAAGGCGGGCACCCTTCAGGACGCCCTCATAATACGCTTCCGGGACGCGATGCTCCGTGCCCGGCGGCGGCCCGTCCTTCACCAGCTTCTCCGCATCCATCTTGCCCCAGTGCACTTTAGCACGGCAAGCACCCTACGGGCACCTTCGATGCATACGGAGCGCTTGATTACTTCAAGCCATGGACAGGCATCCACCAGCCGCCTCACCAGCCCGAAGTAGCTCCCAGGCAGAGCCTCTCCAGGCCAAAGCCGAACTATGAGGCCCTTTATGGCCTGTTCGGCCACCTTGTGGAGCTCGACCATTTGCTTCAGCTGGTCGCTCAAAGGCACTAGGTGTCCGGCCTCAGCATGCTGAGACCAGAACACCTTCTCCGTCGAGCTCCCCTCCTCGGCTCGGTAGTAGGCGGCGGCATCAGACGCACTACGGGGCAAATCTGCGAATGCTCCTGGAGAGCTCCGGACTCGGGTAAGTAACAAGTAATTCACTTTCACATGCTTGCTTTGCATAATGAATGCCTTACCCGCCGCTATCTTCTTCATATCTCCAATTTCTTGGAGGGCTTTCTGGGCTTCGGCCTTGGCAGACTTCGCGCTTTCAAGGGCTGCCGCAAGCTCGGACGCTTGCGTCTTTGAGTCAAGCTCCAAACTCTCGTGTTTTTTCACGACAGCCTGGAGCTCTTTCTGCACCTCCTCCAACCGCGCCTCCTGCTTCCCTCTCTCTGTGCGCTCCACGGCCACTCTGTTTTCGGCCTCGGACAACACTTTCTTAAGGGTTGCCACCTCGGTCGTGGCCCCCTATAATAGCACATTGATCCTGTCATTTTTTGCAACCACATCCTCTCTATATACTTGCGCAAGGTATTACTTACCTTCCTTCTCCTCGAGTTACCTCTTGGCATGGCCGAGCTCGTTCTCGGACCGCGCGAGGTTTCGCTTCAGCGTATCCACCTCCGCAGTCAGTGCGACGGAGGCCAGCAGCGAAGCCTGCATACGCATATTGACTTTATTATGTTAGACTCCTGCGAATGTTATTAGATCCTCTATTCGGCTTTTCTTTTCGAACGCCGACCAGAGCATCAGGGGCTACTGTCTATGCGGTAATATTTTTACATATTCTTTACTTACCTCAAAGCCTGTTAGAAGGCTGGCACAGGGTTCAGTCAGTCCGCTCTTGGCGGACTGAACCTTCTGGATCACCACACTCATAATAGTGCAGTGCTGCTCGTCGATGGAGGCGCCGTTAAGCAGCTCCAGCAAATTGTCCGCTGCCTTCGGTTGGACGGAGGTCGGTGGCTCGGTAGGCTTGCTCCTCTTGGAAGGAGGATGCCTACCAGAGTCCGGAACCGTTGAAGGTTCCGACGCGGTGTCCAGCTCAAGGCTGGACTTGGAGCCCTTGGGGGTTCTATCCCCTTTACGCCTGGAGTCCGGGAGGTCGCCTTGCGGAGCCTCCAGGACCACCTCCTCCTGGCTGGGAACCTGTTGGGACGCCACCGCGGCGTCGTCCATAGGATGGGGGGAGGTAGCCGTCGGAAGCGAATTCACATCCGACGAATCCAGGGAACCACTCGACGACACGTCGAGCCGGTCTTTGGTTGGACTGCATAAACATGTTCGACATAAGGAAATGCTGTGCGATGGGGGAATACTATGAATCACTCTGGTATCCGGATACTTATGATCTCGCCAGAGGCTTGGCCCTGTGCGGCCACTCCTCTTCGCCGTTGTCGGCGTTGGTGGAGTAGTCCGGAGGAGGGGTCTTCCCCTTCTTGGACCCTTCGGCCTCCCCAGTTGGGGCGGCCTTCCTTTTCTTCCCTCCCCCCGCTGGAGGGGGAGAGGTCTCTTCTTCCTCCTCCTTGTCTTCATGGGAGGAGTGCGCCTTGGAGTCGTCGGATGATGAATCCGACACCTCCTGGCGCCGGGCACTCTTTTGAGTCCCCGTGGCCTTCTTCTTGGCCTTCTTCTCTGGCACCACATAGGGTGCCGGAACCAGCAGCTTCGCCAAGCGAGCGTCCGCTGGGCCTTCGGGCGAAGGAGCCGGACAGTTGATCTGTCCGGACGTCTCCTGCCAATCCTGTCAAAGGTAAGGGAGCTTAGATCCCACATGGAGTCAAACTATGAAAAACTAATACCCTGTAAAAGGTAAAAACAGCTTACCGCACGCGCGTGACGCTGCGTGCTGAATCCATGATCCTCGGTAGAGGATGCGGGGGCCTCGACGCCCTTGAAAAGCACCTTCCAGGCATCTTCGTATGTCGTGTCGAAGAGCCTGCTCAGAGCTCGGTGTCGCGCCCGGTCGAACTCCCACAGGTTGAAAGCCCATTGTTGACACGGGAGGATCCGGCGGATGAGCATAACCTGGACTACGTTGACATGTTTGAGCTTCTTGTCCACCAGGGTTTGGACGCATGTTTGGAGTCCAGTCAGCTCTTCTTTTTTACCCCACGTCAGGCCCGTCTATTTCTAGGAGGCAAGCCGCGTAGGGGGTCTGGATCGGAACTCAGGGGCTGCGACCCATTCAGGGTCGCGCAGCTCGGTGATGTAAAACCACCCCGATTGCCACCCCTTTAGGGACTCCACGAAGGAGCCCTCGAGCCATAGGACGTTGGGCATCTTGCCCACCATGGCGCCTCCGCACTCCGCCTGGGTGCCGCGCACCACCTTCGGCTTGACACTAAAAGTCTTGAGCCATAGGCCGAAATGGGGGAGGTTGCAGAAGAAAGCCTCGCACACGACGATAAACGCCGAGATGTTGAGGACAAAGTTCGGGGCCAGATCATGGAAATCCAGGCCATAGTAGAACATGAGCTCCCGGACAAATGGGTGGAGAGGGAAGCCTAGTCCACGGAGGAAATGGGGGAGGAACACCACCCTCTCATGGGGCCTAGGGGTGGGGATGAGCTGCCCCTCTTCGGGAAGCCGGTGTGCAATGTCATTAGACAAGTATCCGGCCTTCCTCAGTTTTTTGATGTGTCCCTCCGTAATGGAGGAGACCATCCACTTGCCTCCCGCTCCGGACATGGCTGGAGAAGGTTGAGGTGGGGTGTGCGGACTTGGGCGCTGGAGCTCAAGTGCGCGGAAATGGATAGGCAAAGGAGGAAGAAGGCGTGGATGAAAAGGTGGATCCTTATCCCCTTATATGGGTGGACGCGACTATGCGTCCCCACCAGCCTGGTAAAACTCGCTTATCTCCCAAGCGCCGTAAATCAATGGCGCGGTTGGGTTACTCACACCCGTATCTCCTAAACGCGCCGAGGTGGGACAGTAAAATGATTCGAATAAAGACTTGGCTGTGGTGTGATGTCATGCTACGGAATACGTCAGCAGATTAGATTTGTGTAAATATTATTCTCTCTATGGCAATATGTGGAAACTTATTTTGCAGAGCCGGACACTACCTTTGTGTTCAAAATCTTCTATGAAGTACTTGGAGGAGGAACCCGCCTTGCAATGCCGAAGACAATCTGCGCGCCGGACTCGTCGTCATTGAAGCCTGGTTCAGGGGCTACTGAGGGAGTCCTGGATTAGGGGGGTGTCCGGATAGCCGGACTATAGCTTCGGCCGGACTCCTGGACTATGAAGATACAAGATTGAAGACTTCGTCCCGTGTCCGGAAGGGACTTTTCTTGGCGTGGAAGGCAAGCTTGGCGATACGGATATGTAGATCTCCTACCATTGTAACCGACTCTGTGTAACCCTAGCCCTCTCCGGTGTCTATATAAACCGGAGGGTTTTAGTCCGTAGGACGAACAACAATCATACCATAGGCTAGCTTCTAGGGTTTAGCCTCTCTGATCTCGTGGTAGATCTACTCTTGTACTACCCATATCATCAATATTAATCAAGCAGGACGTAGGGTTTTACCTCCATCAAGAGGGACCGAACCTGGGTAAAACATTGTGTCCCCTGCCTCCTATTACGATCCGCCTAGACGCACAATTCGGGACCCCCTACCCGAGATCCGCCGGTTTTGACACCGACAATAATGTTTAATTATTTGACCGTTCACCACCTTCGGATTTGTGCCTTTGAAATTGTTGATTTTTATGGCACCGGAACGATAGACCTCCTCGATAACGTAAGGACCTTCCCATTTAGAGAGAAGTTTTCCTGCAAAAAATCTTAAACGAGAGTTGTATAGCAATACATAATCACCTATATTAAACTCAGCTTTTGTATTCTTTTGTCATGCCATCTTTTAACTTTTTCTTTAAACAACTTGGCATTTTCGTAGGCTTGGTTTCTCCATTCATCAAGTGAGCTAATGTCAAATAGCCTCTTCGCACCGGCAAGTTTGAAATCATAGTTGAGCTCTTTAATAGCCCAATAAGCCTTATGTTCTACTTCGAGAGGTAAGTGACATGCTTTTCCATAAACCATTTTATATGGAGACATACCCATAGGATTTTTATATGCAGTTCTATAGGCCCATAATGCATCGTCAAGTTTCTTGGACCAATTCTTCCTAGATCTATTAACAGTCTTTTGCAAAATTAATTTGAGCTCTCTATTACTCAATTCTACTTGATCACTAGACTGTGGGTGATAAGGAGATGCAATTCTATGATTAACATCATATTTAGCAAGCATTTTACGGAAATCACCATGAATAAAATGTGAACCACCATCAGTCATTAAATATCTAGGGACTCCAAACCTCGGAAAAACAACTTCTTTAAGCATCTTAATAGAGGTGTTATGATCAACACTACTAGTTGTAGCTTCTACCCACTTAGTAACGTAATCAACAGTAACTAAAATGTGTGTATATCCATTGGAGGCAGGAAAGGGTACCATATAAGCCCCAAACATCAAATGGTTCAATAACAAGTGAATAATTCATAGGCATTTCTTGACGTTTACTAATATTACCAATTCTTTGAAATTCATCACAAGACAAGACAAACTTACAGGCATCCTTGAAGAGAGTAGGCCAATAAAAACCGGATTGCAATACCTTGTGTGCAGTTCTATCTCCAGCATGGTGTCCTCCATAAGTCTCGGAGTGACACTTGCGTAGGATCTGTTCCTGTTCATGCTCAGGTACACAACGTCAAATAACACCATCTACTCCTTCTTTATAAAGATGTGGGTCATCCCAACAGTAATGCCTCAAATCATAGAATAACTTTTTCTTTTGCTGGTATGTGAAACTAGGTGGTATAAATTTAGCAACAATGTAATTAGCATAATCAGCATACCATGGAGCAGTGTGAGAAGCATTTATGACATTTAATTGTTCATCAGGAAAACTATCATCAATTGGTAGTGGGTCATCAAGCACATTTTCTAACCTAGACAAGTTGTCTGCAACGGGGTTGTCAGCTCCCTTTCTATCAATAATATGCAAATCAAATTCTTGTAGCAGGAGAACCCATCTAATAAGTCTAGGATTAGCATCTTTCTTTTCCATAAGATATTTAATAGCAGCATGATCAGTGTGAATAGTTACTTTAGAATCAACAATATAAGGTCTAAACTTATCACAAGCAAATACAACTGCTAAGAATTCTTTTTCAGTAGTAGCATAATTTCTTTGAGCATTGTCTAGAGTTTTACTAGCATATTGAATAACATTTAATTTCTTATCAACTCTTTGCCCTAGAACAGCACCTACAACATAATCACTAGCATCACACGTAATTTCAAAGGGTAAATTCCAGTCAGGTGGCTGAACAATAGGTGCAGAGATTAATGCTTTCTTAAGTATTTCAAATGCTTCTACACAATCATCATCAAAAACAAATGGTATATCTTTTTGTAATAAATTAGTCAGAGGTCGAGAAATTTTTGAGAAGTCCTTAATGAACCTCCAATAGAAACCGGCATGACCAAGGAAACTTCTTATACCTTTGATGTCCTTGGGACATGACATCTTTTCAATAGCATCAACCTTGGCTTTATCAACCTCAATGCCTCTTTCAGAAACTTTATGCCCCAAGACAATACCTTCATAGCCATAAGGTGGCACTTTTCCCAATTCAAGACAACATTAGTTTCTTCACATCTCTGCAAAACTCGGTCAAGGTTGCTTAAGCAATCATCAAAAGAGGATCCATAGACGGAAAAATTGTCCATGAAAACCTCACAAATATTTTCACAAAAGTCAGAGAATATAGCCATCATGCATCTTTGAAAGGTAGCAGGTGCATTACATAAACCAAAAGGCATACATCTATAAGAAAAAGTACCAAAAGGGCAAGTAAAAGTAGTCTTTGATTGATCATTGGCTGACACAGCTATTTGAGAGAAACCAGAATAACCATCTAGAGAGCAAAAAATGTGTATGTTTGGATAATCTTTCTAGCATTTGATCGATAAAAGGTAAGGGGTAATGATCTTTTTTAGTAGCTTTATTTAATTTGCGGAAATCAATTACCATCCTATAACCTGTAATAGTTCTTTGCGGGATCAACTCATCTTTATCATTAGGAACGACAATAATACCTCCCTTCTTAGGGACACAATGGACATGACTTACCCACTGACTATCAGCAACGGGATAAATTATACCTTCCTCAAGAAGCTTTAGTATTTCCTTTCTTACCACTTCCTTTATCTTAGGATTCAGCCGTCGTTGATGACCACGAACTAGTTTGGCATCTTCCTCCAAATTTATTTTGTGTTGACATAGGGTGGCACTAATGCCCTCAAGATCATCAAGAGTATATCCAATAGCAGCACGGTGCTTCTTCAGAGTTTTCAATAATCTCTCTTCTTCATGCTCTGAAAGGTTAGCACTAATAATAATAGGATATATCTTTTTCTCATCAAGATAAGCATATTTAAGAGTATCAGGTAACGGTTTAAGCTCAAACACGGGATCACCCTTGGGTGGAGGAGGATCCCCTAGGATTTCAACATGCAGATTGTGTTTAAGGATGGGTTCCTGTTTAAAGAATACTTCATCTATTTCCCTTCTTTCATTCATAAACATATCATTTTCATGGTCTAGCAAATATTGTTCTAAAGGATCACTAGGAGGTACGGCAATAGAAGCAAGACCAATAATTTCATCTTTACTAGGCAATTCCTCTTCACGACATTGTCTATGAAATTTAGAGAAATTAAATTCATGAGACATATCACCTAAACCAATAGTAACAACATCCTTTTTGCAGTCTTCCTTAGCATTAATAGTGTTCAAGAAGGGCCTACCAAATATAATGGAACAAAAGCTATCTTGTGGGGAACCAAGAACAAGAAAATCAGCAGGATATTTAGTTTTTCCCACACAAGACATCAACATCTCTAACAATTCCAATTGGTGAAATAGTATCTCTATTGGCAAGTTTAATTGTGACGTCAATATCTTCTATCTCAGCAGGTGCAATATCATGCATAATTTCTTTGTATAAGTCATGAGGTATAGCACTAGCACTGGCACCCATATCACATAAGCCATGATAACAATGATCTCCTATTTTAACAGAAATCACAGGCATGCCTACCAAAGATCTAGGTTTATCTTTAGCACAAGGTTTAGCAATTCTAGCAGTTTCATCACAGAAATAAATAACATGCCCATCAATATTATCAGACAAGAGACCTTTAACAATAGCAATATTAGGTTCAACTTTAACTTGCTCAGGAGGTGTATAAGTTCTAATATTGCTTTTACGAACCACAATTGAAGCTTTAGCATGATCTTTTATCCTAACAGGAAAAGGTGGTTTCTCAACATAAGCAGTAGGAACAATAGGATCATTATAGGTGACAGTCTTTTCTTCAACTTTAATAGGTGCAACTACTTTTACTTCTATGGGAGGATGATATTTAAACCACTTCTCCCTAGGGAGATCAACATGAGTAGCAAAAGATTCATAGAAAGAAGCAACTATCTCAGAGTCAAGTCCATATTTAGTGCTAAATTTATGGAAAACATCGGTATCCATAAAATATTTAACACAATCAAACTTAGGTGTCATACCTGACTCCTTACCTTCGTTGAGGTCCCAATCTTCAGAGTTGCATTTAATTCTTTCCAATAAATCCCATTTGAATTAAATAGTCTTCGTCATAAAAGAGCCAGCACAAGAAGTGTCGAGGATGGTGCGATTGTTATCAAAAAGCCGAGCATATAAATTCTGAATAATCATTTCTCTTGAGAGTTCATGATTGGGGCATGAATATAACATTGATTTAAGCCTCCCCCAAGCTTGAGCGATGCTTTCTCCTTCGCAAGGCCAAAAATTATATATATAATTGCGATCATGATGAACAAGATGCATAGGATAAAACTTCTGATGAAATTCCAATTTCAATCGTTTGTAGTTCCATGACCCCGTATCATCACATAGCCTATACCATGTCAATGCATCTTCCTTCAAAGATAAAGGGAAGACCTTCTTCTTAATAACATCTCCGGGTACACCTGCAAGCTTAAATAATCCACAAACTTCATCCACATATATTAGGTGCTCATCAGGATGCGTTGTTCCGTCTCCTGCAAAAGGATTAGCTAGCAGTTTTTCTATCATACCCAAAGGAATTTCAAAGCAGACATTTTCATTTTCAGTAGGTTCAGTAGGTTGAGGAGCAACTCTTTGCTCTACTGGTCGGGGTGAAGATATCCTGAACAAGCCCTTCAGAGGATTACTTTCCATAGTAACAAGTGATAGTAAATTTCGGCACACTATATAAATTTTTCCTTACCAAATTCCACCTACCAAAGGCGCTTCACTCCCCGGCAACGGCGCTAGAAAAGAGTCTTGATGACCCACAAGTATAGGGGATCTATCGTAGTCCTTTCGATAAGTAAGAGTGTCGAACCCAACGAGGAGCAGAAGGAAATGATAAGCGGTTTTCAGCAAGGTATTCTCTGCAAGTACTGAAATTATAGGTAACAGATAGTTTTGTGATAAGATAATTGGTAACAAGCAACAAGTAACAAAAGTAAATAAAGTGCAGCAAGGTGGCCCAATCCTTTTTGTAGCAAAGGACAAGCCTGGAAAAACTCTTATATGATGTAAAGCGCTCCCGAGGACACATGGGAATTATCGTCAAGCTAGTTTTCATCACGTTCATATGATTCGCGTTCGGTACTTTGATATTTGGTATGTGGGTGGACCGGTGCTTGGGTGCTGTCCTTACTTGGACAAGCATCCCACTTATGATTAACCTCTATTGCAAGCATCTGCAACTACAACAAAAGTATTGAGGTAAACCTAACCATAGCATGAAACATGTGGATCCAAATCAGCCCCTTACGAAGCAACACATAAACTAGGGTTTAAGCTTCTGTCCCTCTAGCAACCCATCATCTACTTATTACTTCCCAATTCCTTCCTCTAGGACCAAATAATGGTGAAGTGTCATGTAGTCGAAGTTCACATAACACCACTAGAGGAGAGACAACATACATCTCATCAAAATATCGAACGAATACCAAATTCACATGACTACTAATAGCAAGACTTCTCCCATGTCCTCAGGAACAAACATAACTACTCACAAAGCATATTCATGTTCATAATCAGAGGGGTATTAATATGCATATAGTATCTGAACATATGATCTTCCACCAAATAAACCAACTAGCATCAACTACAAGGAGTAATTAACACTACTAGCAACCCACAGGTACCAATCCCAGACTTGGAGACAAGAATTGGATACAAGAGATGAACTAGGGTTTTGAGAGGAGATGGTGCTGGTGAAGATGTTGATGGAGATTGCCCTCTCCCGATGAGAGGAGCGTTGGTGATGACGATGGCGATGATTTCCCCCTCCTGGAGGGAAGTTTCCCTGGCAGAACAGCTCTGCCAGAGCCCTAGATTGGTTCCACCAAGGTTCCGCCTCATGGCGGTGCAGTCTCGTCCGGAAAGATGGCCTATGATTTTTCCTCATCGAAAGACTCCATATAGCAGAAGATGGCCATCGGAGGGCCACCAGGGGGGCCACGAGGTAGGGGGCGCACCCCCACCCTCGTGGGCAGGGTGTGGCCCCCCTGGTGAACTTCATGCACTCAGTATTTTTTATATATTTTGAAAATGACTTCCGTGAAGTTTCAGGACTTTTGGAGCTGTGCAGGATAGGTCTCTAATATTTGCTCCTTTTCCAGCTCAGAATCCCAGCTGCCGGCATTCTCCCTCTTTATGTAAACCTTGTAAAATAAGAGAGAATAGGTATAAGTATTGTGACATAATATGTAATAACATTCCATAATGCAATAAATATCGATATAAAAGCATGATGCAAAATGGACATATCATTGCCATGCAACGAATGCACTAAGAGCTATAAGTGTATGAAAGCTCAATATGAAAACTAAGTGGGCGTGCATCTAATCCTATAATGATAAATTCCCACTAGTATATGAATGTGACAACATAGGAGACTCTCCATATGAAAAACATGGTGCTACTGAAGCACAAGTGTGGTAAAGGATACTAACAATGCCCCTTCTCTCTTTGTTTGTTTATTTTTTTCTTTTTTCTTCTTCTTTTTCTTTTCCTTTTTTTCTTTCTTTTTTTCTTTTTTTCTTTTTTCTTTATATATATATATATATATATATATTTCTCTCATTGTTTGGAGTCTCATCCTGACTTGTGGGGGAATCCTAGTCTCCATCATCCTTTCCTCACTGGGGCACTGCTCTAAAAAATGAATAATGATGATCATCACACTTCTATTTACTTATAACTCAAAAGAAAATAAAAATTACAACTTGGTACCTATGACAAAATATGAATATATGTGAATGCCTCTGGCATGTACCAGGGTGTGCAATGATCTAGCGTAACATGTATGAAAAATGATGAACGATGGCTGAGCCACAAACACTATGTCAGCTATGTGATCATGCAAAGCAATATGACAATAAATGCTCAAGTCATCAAACGGAAGCGGTGGAAGTTGCATGGCAATATATCTAGGAATGGCCATGGAAAAGCCATAATAGGTAGGTATGGTGGTTGTTTTGAGGAAGATATAATAAGGCTTATGTGCGATAGAGCGTATCATATCACGGGGTTTGGATGCACCTGCGAAGTTTGCACCACGTCTCGATGTGAGAAAGGGCAATGCACAGTACCGTAGAGGCAAGAAAATTGCGGAAAGGTAAGAGTGTGTATAATCCATTGACTCATATTAGTCATAAAGAACTCATATACTTATTTCAAAAGTTTATTAGCCTCGATGCAAAAAAAAGTTTATTAGCCCTTGAAGTAAAGTACTACTACGCATGCCCCTAGGGGGATAGATTGGTAGGAAAAGACCATCGCTCGTCCCCGACCGCAACTCATAAGGAAGACAATCAATAATAAATCATGCTCCAATATCATAGCATAACGAGAGACTATACGTGCATGCTTCGGGAATCACAAACCTTAACACCGATATTCTTACTAACCACAACCGTTTACTAGTACCTCCCACATATTCCATCTCTATATCGCAAAACTATTGCAAGGAATCAAACATATCATATTCAGTGATCCATAAGTTTTATGTAGGATTTTATGACTAACCATGCAATTGGCCAATTCCTGTTGACTCTCTAAATAGATATAAGTGAAGCATGAGAGTTCAATTCTTTCTACAAAAGATCATGCTCTAACAAATATAAGTGAAGCAAAAGAGCATCCTTCAAACAATAGTTTTCTATGTGAAGGGAAACAGGCAATCCAAACTTCAAATGATATAAGTGAAGCACATGAAGCATTCTACAAGGCCATACTCAAAAGATATAAGTGAAGTGCAATGAGCATTCTATAAATCAACCATGGACTATCTCATGCCAGCATGGTTCATAAAAGAAAAATGAAAAATAAACACAAAAGACGCTCCAAGATTGCACATATCACATGAATGAA
Organism: Triticum dicoccoides; assembly: GCF_002162155.2. Taxonomy (NCBI): domain Eukaryota; kingdom Viridiplantae; phylum Streptophyta; class Magnoliopsida; order Poales; family Poaceae; genus Triticum; species Triticum dicoccoides. Next base: position 159,275,274 of record NC_041382.1, on the reverse strand, counting down.
ACGAAACCGAAAACATACCGATACTTGTTGAAGAATGATGGGATGCCTTCTGGGGCATCCCCAAGCTTAGATGCTTGAGTATCCTTGAATATTTACTTGGGGTGCCTTGGGCATCCCCAAGCTTGAGCTCTTGTCTCTCCTCCTTCTGCTCATATTGAGACCTCCTCGATCTTTGATCACTTCATCCACACAAAACTCAACAGAAAGTTCGGTAAGATCCGTTAGTATAATAAAGCAAATCACTACTCTAAGTACTATTGCGAACCAATTCATAATTTGTTTTTGCATTGTAGCTACTGTAATATAACTTTTCCATAGCTTATACTACCGATAAAAATCCATAGTTTCATAAAAACGAGCAAAAGAATGCATCAAAAACAGAATATGTCTTAAACAGGACAATCTATAGTAATCTGAACATTCACCATACCTCTGGTACTCTGAAAATTCTGAAAAAAATAGGAAAAAAATTATATATAAAGACAGTGCAAAAAGTTTCAGAACCATTTGACGTTCCAGTAAAAAATGTAAAATTGAGCACTACAACCAAAGTTTCTGTTTTGCACCGCAGAAACCAACAAGCAATCTAAACATACTAATGGCAAATCTTGGCACATTATTTTATAATACAATGGATTTGAACAAGGGGATAACTATTTTTTTTTTGAAAATTTTCTGTAATTAAGATTCACAAAGTTTCCATGGGCATGAGCAAAGTTCAAGGCTAGCACCCGCTTGCACGGTGCTCGTCTATCTCACTTTCACTTTTCTTTTTGTGAAGTTTTAAGTTCCCCTCTATATTTTTTTGTTTTTAAACTATATAAAAGCACTCAACAGAAATAAATGACTCTCTAAAACTTCCGGGTTGTCTCCCTGGCAGCGCTTTCTTTAAAGCCATTAAGCTAGGCATGAAAGTGCTCAAGTAATGAATCCACCCGGATCCCAAGGTATATCAAAGCCAATTTTAATTAACAATGGTTTGACATTTATTAGTGAGCACAAAGCAGCATATATCATGCAATGACGAAGTCTAACTCTCTTCCTATGCATCGGCATGTCATACAAGAACAATTCATGCACATCAAGTAAAGGCCAATACATAGTATAAGGAGTTTCCTGCAATTTTTTTGTGTTGGAAACATAAAGAAGTGGAGATGTAGTTCCTCTCTCATAATAATTGCAATTAGGAGCAGCAAGAACATGCATATTATATTAATCAAAATCATCATGTGCAGCGGTAAAAGGCAACCCATCAATATAATCCTTAACAAGTGCAAACTTCTCCGATATAGTGTAGTTTGGAGAATTCAAAAAGATAATAGGACTATCATGTGAGGGTGCAATAGCAATAGTTTCATTCTTAATATAAGGAACTATAGTAAGTTCATCTCCATAAGCATCATTCATATTGGCATCGTGGCCACAAGCATAGCAAGCATCATCAAAAAGGGATATTTCGAACGAATCAATGGGATCATAGCAATTATCATGGCAATCATCCTTCGGTAAGCACGAAGGGAAATTAAATAATGTATGAGTTGAAGAGTTACTCGCATTAGAAGGTGGGCACGGGTAGCTAATCCGATCTTCCTCCTTTTGTTCTTCGCTATCTTCATCATCTTTTTCATCCAATGAGCTCATAGTTTCATCAATTCCTTCTTCCATAGACTCCTGCAAAATATTAGTCTCTTCTCGGAAAGCGGAGACTTTCTCAATAAATTCATCAATATCGGAATTGAATTTATAATTATCATAGCAATATTTAAGGATGGCAAAAATTTTAGGTCTATTAACTGATCATCAAAATCTTCATACTTTTCAAACAAAGATTCAATTTCATAAGCACCCTTAAAAGCAACAAATTCTTCTATTCGTTCCACATCATAGTAATCATATATACCTCTAGCATAATAAGCTAGGGTTTCATTATCATTAAATTCACATGAAAAGGGAAGATGTGGAGCATTCATTCTAGAGCAACAAGTATAATCATATCTCAAGCATAGCTCCCAAGCATACCAGTGCAACATATGAATTTGATCCCATAACAATTTCCCTTTGTGAGTCAAGCGATAATCCCTAAAGTATTCACATTGATCCAACGTTACTCCCATTATATAGTTAAATGGGGTTTTCTCAGGATTATCAAAGTAGTGCATAATATCTTTTACATAATGAGCATCGAGGGTTTTAGGAGGTTCCCCATCTCCATGAGTAGCAAGTACCACTAATTTTTTTGGTGTTTCATGTTCCATATCCATAACTAAAGATAGAGAACAACTTAGAACAGGAAATAAAAACTACTTAGTGATAAAGCAAACAAGCACACACGACAATATTCACCCTACGCTATTGCTCTCCCGCAATGACGCCAGAAAAAGGTCTTGATAACCCACAAGTATAGGGGATCGTTTGTAGCCTTTTTCGATAAATAAGAGTGTCGAACCCAACGAGGAGCTAAAGGTAGAACAAATATTCCCTCAAGTTCTATCGACCACCGATACAACTCTACGCACGCTTGACGTTCGCTTTACCTAGAACAAGTATGAAACTAGAAGTACTTTGTAGGTGTGATAGGATTGGTTTGCAAGATAATAAAGAGCATGTAAATAAAATCTAGGGGCTGTTTAGATAAAGACACGACTAAGTTAGTTTTAGTAGAGAACTTTTGTCAACAAGAAAGTTATTTTCCCTAGGCAATCGATAACAAGTACCGATAATCATTCTTGCAACTTTATATGAGGGAGAGGCATGAGATAACATACATTCTCTACTTGGATCATATGCACTTATGATTGGAACTCTAGCAAGCATCCGCAACTACTAAAGATCATTAAGGTCGTGAAACCCAACCATAGCATTAAGTATCAAGTCCTCTTTACTCCCATACGTCATAACCCACCTACTCGGGTTTAAGTTTTTGTCACTCTGGCAACCCACCGTAAGCAAATCATGAACATATTGAAACACCCTACAGCGGGGGCCCCTCATGTTTGCGCGAGACGGAGGGCACCGTAGGACAGCACCATAACTAAAATATACAATCATACCAACCAAGATCACGACTAACCCACATGACAAAATGGATCTACTCAAACATCTTAGGATAACCATAGATCATTGGGAAATAATATATAGAGTTGAGAACCATGTTTAAGTAGATTTTATAGCGGGGGGGGGGGGAGATGTTACACCACTGCATAGAGGGGGAGAAAGTTGGTGTTCATGGTAGCAAGTTGTTGATGTAGATCATCGTCCCGATCGTTGCCCCAGCGGCACTCCGGCGCTACCAGAAGCGAGGGGGAGAGAGCCCCCTACTTCTTCTTCATCCTTGGCCTCCCCCTAGATGGGGAGGAGAGTTCCCCCTATGGTCCTTGGTCTCCATTGCGGCAGAGGGGCGGGAGCCCCTCCGAGATTGGATCTCCCTCTATGTTCTCTTCTGTTTTGCGTTCCCCAGATCTAGCCGAAAACCATTTCTTGTATTCCCAGAGATCCGTAACTCCGATTGCGCTGAGATTTTAACATGATTTTTTTCAGATATAAGCTTCCTTGCACCCGAAGTAGAGGTCCAACCGACGTACGAGGTGGGCACATCCCACCACCGCACGCCAAGGGCCTCTAGCGCGCCCTGGTGTCTTGTGGGCTCTGTGGGCCTCCATTTGCGGTGATTCCAACTCCCAAAAATCACATATATTCCAAAATAATTCTCCGTAAAATTTTATTGCATTTGGACTTCTTTTGATATGGATACTCTTCGATACAAAAAACATGCAGAAAACAGGAACTGGCACTGGGCACTGGATCAATAGGTTAGTCCAATAAATCATGTAAAAAGTTGCCAAAAATATGTGGAAGTCGTGTAATATTGGCATGAAACAATCAAAATTATAGATACGACGGAGACGTATCAGTCACCAAAACACATAACTCATAATACAAATCGTTATCGAACGTTAAGCGTGCGGACCCTGCGAGTTCGAGAACTATGTAGACATGACCGAGACACATCTCTGGTCAATACCAATAGCGGAACCCGGATGCTCATATTGGTTCCTACATATTCTACGATGATCTTTATCGGCCAAACCAAAATGACAACATATGTTATTCCCTTTGTCATCGGTATGTTACTTGACCGAGATTCAATCGTCGATATCCTTATACCTAGTTCAATCTCGTTACCGGCAAGTCTCTTTACTCGTTCTGTAATGCATCATCCCACAACTAACTCATTAGTCACATTGCCTGCAAGGCTTATCATGATGTGCATTACCAAGAGGACCCTGAAAGTGCGTTATATCGACTAGAGGGGGTGAATAGGCGTTTTTTAATGAAATTCTTCACTAAGGAATTTGCCGGTGAGGAAATTCCTTAGCGAAGAACTAGTAGCAGCGGAATAAGTACTCAAAAGTAAACATAACAGAATACAAGCATAGTCATCATGATGAAATGAAGACAGGCACAGAGTACAGGAAGCGTAATCATAGGATAACACAGGATGAAGACAAATAGACTGAAGATATTGAACTGAGGAAACTGAGAAAGTCTTCAGTCAAAGTCTTCAAACACAGATATGAACAAACACACGGCACAGTTATGAGGAAATGAAAGAGTTGAGGAAATAGAACCAGTAAGCTTGGTGAAGACAATGATTTGGTAGACCAGTTCCAACTGCTGTCTCAGTTGTACGTCTGGTTGGAGCGGCTGAGTATTTAAACTCGAGGACACACAGTCCCGGACACCCAGTCAAGGACACTTAGTCCAAGACACCCAGTCCTCACCGTATTCTCCTTGAACTAAGGTCACACAGACCTCGTCCAATCACTCGTGGTAAGTCTTCAGGCGACTTCCAAACCTTCACAAACTTGGTCACCCGGTGATCCACAATTCCTCTTGGATGCTCTAGACCATGACGCCTAACCATCTGGAAGAAGCACAGTCTTCAAAGGTAACAAGTGTTGGATCCACTTAGGATCAATCTCTTCAGTGATGCTCAATCACTTGGGGTTTGTAGGTGTTTGGGTTTTGAGTTTTTGGTTTTTCCTCACTTGATGATTTTCGCTCAAAGTCCTCAGAGGATGGGTTGCTCTCAAATGACAAGTGTCAGTTTCTCTCGGAGCAGCCAACCAGCTAGTGGTTGTAGGGGGCGGCTATTTATAGCCTAGGGAGTAGCCTGACATGATAAGACATAAATGCCCTTCAATGATATGACCGTTAGGTGGATAGATGTTTTGGGACAGCTGGCGCATAGCACAGCAACGGTCGGAATTTTGAGTAGCAAAATCCTCAGGGCTATCATGTTCCTCACTGTGTAGGCAATCCGCACTGGCGAATTCCTAACTCCTCAGTCAGGACAAATTCCTCAGAGACCAGAAGAACTTCGTCTCTGTCACTGAAGAAATTCACTGAACTGTATGAGATTTCCAATGGCTTCACTCGAAGGGATTGGTATGTGTAGGTTTTTGAGTTGAGCATCACATGGAAATTTTTCCTTAGTATTTCCTCGACCCCCTTTAACAGTACGGTGTTTCCTATGACTCAAGAAAGAGAAAAACAAAACTATGGAAACGAAAGTCTTCAAGTTTCACATTCCTCGCATGAATATCAAGTCTTCACGGACACACCAATTTCTTCACTTTCAAAGTCTTCATGAAAGTCTTCAGAAATACCAAAATCTTCAGTCGAAGATATTCATTTTTAGGGGTCGACTTTTCCTGTAAATATCAAACTCCTCATAGAGTTATAGACCTGTGTACACTCACAAACGCATTAGTCCCTTAACCTATAAGTCTTCAATACACCAAAATCACTAAGAGGCACTAGATGCACTTACAATCTCCCCCTTTTTGGTGATTGATGACAATATAGGTTAAGTTTTCAACGGGGATAAGCATATGAAGTGTAACTACTGATATTGAGGAATTTGATTGCAAGATATAGAAGAACTCCCCCTGAAGATGTGCATAGTGAGGAATTTGCCTTTGAAGCAATTCACACTTGAAGAGTTGAATCACGGGGATCTTCCCCTATATCTTGTAATTCATACATGCCTGAATATGAAATATGGTGAGGAATTTGAAATGCATGATGAAATATGGTGCCTGATGAAATTCAGCATGTGTGCAATAATATTAACGAGGAATAAGCATGCATAATAGTGCATCAAAAGTATCAGAGCACAGTGCATCAAAAGTATCAGAGCACCATCGGGTTTAAGATTACAACTCGATCCAATAAAGTTTCAGAAGAACGAGAGCTGTAACTTTGCAAATAAAAAATGCCCATATAGTAGACCCGCTTGAAGACTAACTCATATTTCTCCCCCTTTGTCATCGAATGACCAAAAGGATCGAAAATGAGGACTAACGCCCCTGAAGATAATCATGTTGATGAAGGAGCGCCATCGTTGTTGGGGTCGTTTGTTGATGTAGAGCCTGCCGCAGTGTCGTCCAAATCTTCTCATGTTCATCAGTGTCGCGCGATGAAGAAAATGAGCTGGCCAACAGAGAAGGAACTTGGACCTTCTTGAATTTCTTCGGTGGAGGTGCAGACCAGTCAAAATATTCTTTGAGACCCATGTTCTTCAGATCTTCTTCACCATATAGATGTGGCAGGATTGCCCAGGTGCGATCGAAGACTTGATGGAGGTAGTAGTGGTTTTTCTTCACTGCATTGTGTGTGGCAGTCATGTTGTGAAGAAGTGAACCAAACTGACGCTTAACCCATTTGTGATTTCGGTCCACCTTCTGGTGAAGACTAAGCAGAAGTTCACGGTCAGTCATCACGCGCGGAGCAGTGGCTTGAGGAGTGGACTTAGGTGCATTGGCAGAGTCATCATTGGTGGAATAAGATGCAGCTTTGCGAAACTGACCATCCAATGGACGAATGCCTTCATCAATTACAGCTGGTGCCTTGCCCTTTCCGTCAACTGAGGAATATGTCTGCTTGAGGACTTCCATTGGGGGCAAGTAGCTGAGGTGATTCTGGAAATCAGCTTTGTAGTTGAGTGAAGACCTTGTCCTGAGGAATCTCATAATCCAAGGTGCATAAGGCTTCAGCTCAAACGGAGACAGTGCAACATTGGCCATAGTCCTCATGAAGAAATCATGATAATTGACAGGAATGCCATGAACGATGTTGAATACCAGATTCTTCATGATGCCAACAATTTCCTCATCAGATGAGTCGTGGCCTTTGATGGGACTGATTGTCCTCGTAAGAATATGATAGACAGTTCTGGGCACGTACATCAATTCCTTCATGAGGAATTTGGTTCGTGGTTCCTGACCTGGTTTCAAAGGCTTCATCAGCACATGCATGTAATGATGTGTAAGCTCAGATTCACTGTAGATGCAACGAGCTTCTTCAAGGGGAGGACTAAGTGGTAGAGCACGAAGGAATTTAGAGGCTGGTGCAGTGTAGAAAATGTTTTCAGACATCCAGTCCAGCACCCATGAATTCACATCTTCAGCATCTCCGGTGATGTGCAGCGTTGCATAGAATTGAAGAATCAGTTCTTCATTCCAATCGCATATGTCAGAGAAAAAGTTGAGCAGTCCAGCGTCGTGAAGAACACTAAGGACTGGTGCGAAGCACGTCAGAGATTCCATATCCACGTGAGGAATATGCTCATGGTAGAAGATTTTCTCCTTGTTGAACAGCACCGAGGAATAGAAATTTGCTTGACTGGCAGTCCAGAAACGCCTCTTCCTAATGCGAGCAGAGTCATATGGGTTGTAATCTTCGAAGAATACGTACTCGCCGAAGAAATCATCAGCCTTAACCTTTTGCTTGCGTGAGAAAGGATCCATTGGCTTCGGCAGAGGAGTGTCAGTGAGTTGCATCACGACCTCAGGAATCTCAATCGCGGGTTCTTCAGGCTGAGGAATTTCTGGTTCCTCCTCAGTGGCAGTTTGCGTCGTTGGTTGTCCAGCAGCAGCAGTTTCTTTAGCGCTAGTGGCTGGATTTTCCTCATGTACAGATGCAGTCGGATGAGTTTCTTCAGAGCCCATGTGAACAGTTTGTGTGGGGGACTGAGGAATTTGCTGTAGAGGAGTGAACATTGGAGAGTTTGGATGCTGACTTTCCCAGAATTCATCACTGATTACGGGTGTGGAGTAGCCAATGTCCACATCTTCATCTTCCATTTCTTCAACGCCAACCTCTTCATCTGTGAACTAAGGCATAGGCGAGGAGATGATATGTGTTGAAGGGATTGCATCCACTTCAATTTCTTCATCCAACGGTTCAGATGAAGCAGCAGAAGGATTTTCTTCATCCGATCCGCTAGGTATCACATATTCTTCATCAAAAGGAACAAGATCCTTTGATGACCTGGTTGAGATGGGAACAACATCAATCGGATTTGCAAACGAACTTGTCATATGCTTCATTTTCTTTGGAGCTGAAGAATCTGAAGCAGCTGATGCTTTCCTTTTCTTCACTGTAGCATGCTCTGCAGCCTTGGTCTTCTTCACATCTGATGCAGATGGAAGGATTGGAGTTGAAGTTGGTGCAGGAGCAGCTGAGGAAACTGGTTGACTTTCTTCAGGCACAACTAATGCAGTTGCCCTGAGTTCTTTAGTTTCTTCAGGCACACCACTACTGGGTGCCCTGGCAATTTCTTCAGCGGCTGGAATGCAGTCATCAGCCCTGGAACTCACATTATCTTCAGCATCCTGATTATCATCAGCGGTGCTGGCATTTTCTTCAGTAGGCTGAGCAGATGCTTCAGCCTGAGGAATTTCCTGTTGCGTTGGGGCTGCAACATTAGAAGTGAAGTTATTCGCAAGTTTCACAAAATGAACATTGGCTCCAAGCCAATCAGAGCGATATGCGTCAAAGTTATCACCGAGTTTCTTAATCTCAGTCTAAATAGTGACAAGTTCTTCAGTTGTCATAGAGACAACGTTTTTCTTCAGATAGCGCTCTTTCTTGTACTGCGCTTTCTTGATCTGCCTGGCCTTCTCAAATTTCCACTTTTCTTCTTGAATGAAGTGGGTCAGCATGTGACTCTGGCCAGGAGTCAGCTTGAAGTCATGCAAGGGAGTGTTGGGGTCCTTGTGCCAATCATCAATGTAGTCGAGTATCAGCTTGGGATCCGAAAGCAGTGGCACTTCTGATCCTTTGGCTCTAGCGGCCCTGACTTGTCTATCTCTGATGATTTCTGCAAGTTCATCATCATCAGCTTCGTCTTCATGAGACGGCACTTGGAAAGCGACTTGCTTCTTTTGAGGACTTGGGCGAGGACCTCGTCCAGCAGTGGCCTTTGTCTTCAGCAGTGAGGGGCCAGCTGAGGAACTTGGTGCAGCTGAGGAACTAGCTGAGACACCTGAGGCAATGGAGATGCCGGCAGTCCTTTGGCACGAAGCGAGATGCACAGGTGCTGAGGATTTGGTCGGAACAGCTGAAGGCTTTGGCGGAGGAGCTGAGGACTTTGGAGGAACATGAGCAGCATGAGGAATTGGCCGTGAGGGCTTTGATGATTCTAGCCGTGAGGGCATTGCTGAGGAACTTGGCCTGTGTGCAGGCTTCTTAGACATAGCCTTCTTTGGCTTGACAGCAGAGGCCTCAGCAGAGGCAGCAGGAGCGGCAGAGTCTTCATTGAATTTCCTCACTGCTTCTCTGGCTTGCTTAGCCAACTTGGTTTGGCGCTTGGCCCATTCATTAGGATAGTCCTCACCGCGCTTGAGGCTGGTGGGATCTGCTATTTGGCCATGTGCCAATGGAGCTCTTGGGCATGGAGGATTGAGTGTGTATTTCTTCATGTACTTAGGAGTGACATATTTGTACTCCCTCCATTCTCTTGCCCATCTCCTCTCTATCCTCTGTTTGTGCACTTTGCGCTCATTCTTGGTTTCCTCAGTAGGTGTGCAGTACCCAACATATATGTCATCAGGGATTTCAAACGCTGTATTTACCTCAAGCCTCTTTCCTCCCTTCTGTGGCCTTTTACCATCAGCCATTTTCTTCAGTTGAGGAATTTGAACAATCGAATTCTTTGAAGAAGTATGCAACTTTTCTTCGAGGAACACTGCAAATGAGTTAAGTTGATGAGAACCTAGTGATTCAGCAGCTGACATGTGTACCTGTGAACAGAGTATAGTTGCAAGGAATTTGGAGAGATCATATGCGTTCTCAGAAGGTTTTTCAAAAAGAACAAGTTTGAGGAATTTGACCAGATGAGTCTTGAAGATTTTCACTAAGCGTTCTTTGTCTTAGGTTCCAGAGTTGTATAGATCGAAGATCCACACAATTGAGGAATCTTGAAGAAAAATGATGCTTAGAGAAACGAATCAAGAACAGATGACTTGTGAGGTGTTCAGTGTGTGAAGATATGAAGAAAAACACTTTTGAAGATTTTGTAGATAATCATTTGAATCAACGAGGGCAGTAAAAGTAACTTTTAATTACCCTGGACGAAGAACACGACGAACTGGAGTGAGGAGATGTGAAGTTCGTCTGTGCAGATCTTCCACGCCCTAACTTGGCGGAGGAAGACGGCTACGGCGGCGGCGGAGTGAAGATGTCCACGGTCGGCGTGAGTACGTCGGCGACGAGGTCGAGGTAGTGAAGCTCTTCCTCACCGGCGGCGATGAAGTAGCGGCGGCACTAGGGTTTGAGAAGCTCGAGCTGGAGAGAGAGGTCGAGCGGAGTAAAAGAAGTGTGGAAGGGAAGGAGGGGTATTTATAGCCACGGTGAAAAACTGCTCGCCCGAAGAAATTGGACGAACGTGCCCCTGACCCTTCTCATTCGCATGACATGTGTCACCCACGTAGTGAGAGGTGGAGATCGTGTGTGATCGTGGGTGAGTGGATAAGTGTATCGTGGGATGCGGAACGGTTTGAGCGGCAAAGCCGAAAATTTAGATAAGATAGGTTTTAAAGTTCGGTTCGCAATTTCTTCAGCTGACTAGGACACACTGAAGATTTTGAACGAGTTTCAAATAGAACGCACATGAAGAATTTGTGAACAGATTGGGTTGAGTAAAGCATAGAGGGGAAGGGTCCGATCACATTCACTTAGCAGAAAACCAACTTCAAGAAATAGCAATAAGTGAATGCTGTAGAGGACATAAACTCATATATATATATATATAGCCAATGAAGAAAAATGACGGAACCAGTGAAGACTATGCAAAGTTGAAGAATATGAATAATTGAGGAATTTCAACTTTTGGTGGTGGCGTGACCCACCGTATAAGAATGATGATTTCAGACAGCGCGTACAATTATCGTAGGGTTCCGAGAATCAAATTCTTCGTTAATTTCTTCACACTAAGAGTGTTATTCTTCATTGATTAAAGAAAACCGTTTCTTCATGTGTTGCACATCTAAGTCATCAATTTTGCATATGTGTTAGGATGAGTGTCCTTTTCAAAGAACATTCGAAGATTCTAGGATATTTAGCTCACATCGCAACTTGCTAAATCTCTTCTCATCCAAGGGCTTTGTGAAGATAACGGCTAGCTGTTCTTCAGTCTTCACATGCTCAATAGAAATGTCGCCTTTCAACACATGATCATGAAGAAAATGATGACGAATATGAATGTGCTTTGTCTTCGAGTGCTGAACTGGGTTGTGAGCAATCTTGATGGCACTCTCATTGTCACAGAAGAGAGGCACATTCTTCATGTTGACGTCGTAGTCCTTGAGAGTTTGCTTCATCCATAGCAATTGGGCACAACAAGAACCAGCGACAATGTACTCAGCTTCAGCAGTAGATAGTGATACGCAGTTCTGTTTCTTCGAGGACCAACAAACCAAAGATCGTTTGAGGAAATGACATGTACCAGATGTTGACTTGCAATCCACACGATCACTAGCATAGTCAGAGTCAGAATATCCAATGAGATCAAAAACCGAGCCCTTGGGGTATTGCCGGTGTCAAAACCGGTGGATCTCGGGTAGGGGGTCCCGAACTGTGCGTCTAGGCGGATGGTAATAGGAGACAAGGGACACAATGTTTTACCCAGGTTCGGGCCCTCTTGATGGAGGTAAAACCCTATGTCCTGCTCGATTAATATTGATGATATGGGTAGTACAAGAGTAGATCTACCACGAGATCAAGGAGGCTAAACCCTAGAAGCTAGCCTATGGTATGATTGTTGTATATATTGTATATCTATCGACTAGCCTGGCCTCGGTTTATATAATGTACCGGAGGACTAGGATAACAAGAGTCCTAGCCGAATACGCTGGTGGGGAGAAGTCCTTGTCTTGATCGCCAAGTCTTGTGGAATCTTCCTTGCATGCGGTAGCCGTCCGAACTAGCCCATGAGTATACGGCCACGGGGGTCCTCGGCCCAATCTAATAGATCGAGAGACGACGTGGTGAGTACCCCCTAGTCTAGGACACCGTCAGTAGCCCCCTGAACTGGTCTTCAAGTTAGGGACGCTCCTCGATTCTTTTGAACTGTTCTTCATCTTCGGTTGCCGGTCTTGAAAACTGGTTCAACAAATCTTCTTTATCTTCGATCTTGAGGATCGCCGAAATGCATTCGACGAGTTTACACGTCAGGTATCCGAGGAGCCCCTTTAAGTTTCCGGCCTTTATCAATGCCTTGTTTATTTCTATGCCACACCTCGGGTTTGAAGTTGTTCCCGGGAGGCAGGGTCCTCTTGCATCCGAGCTCCAACGCCGGACTGCATTCGAGGTATCTTTTGCAGCCGAGCACCAACGCCGGACCGCTTCCCAGCTCTAGCGCCGGAATGTATCCGAGCTCCAACGCCGGACTATGTATCCGAGCTCCAACGCTGGACTGTATATCCGAGCTCCAACGCCGAAATATATCCGAGCTCCAACGCCGGACTGTGCCCAGGCTCCAATGCCGAACTATATCCGAGGTGTCATATCACCTTGGTTCAAAAAAGTTGAAGGACTTTAGCCGAGCTTAATGCCGGAAATGCCCTCTATGGAGCCAGCCACTAGCGCCCGAGCTTTATGCCGGACTGCTTCCGAGGTGGTGCACCACCCCGACTATGGGCCGATTTTTTGTCAATATTTTTTATTGGTGCAATTTAGTCTCTGCCGAGATATATAGCCAGTAGCCCTCAAGGTGTGTATCGGTCTAAAACCCGAGATGCACATGAAGGATGACATAAGACCGCTGATCCCAGTAGCCGCTGAGACTCAGGTTGATTTGGAAAATCGGCCTGAGGATCAAGTCCTAGCTCGGTAGAATACTTCGGGACACAAAAGCGGCATGCTCAGTCCTCAAGACTCAGGTTGGGTGCGGCCGACCAACCTGAGGATCAAAATCTCCTCGGAAACTATATTGCACGTAAAATTTTCTGCATTGGACAAGCAATGCAGTAGCCCCCAAGACACTAGTCGGGTGGCAACACTAGATCAGGGGATCGATGTGCCCCTTTAATATTTGTAAATAATAAGCCCGAAGCCCAGTAGCCCCCGAGCCTTAATGCGGGCACGGGTGGCCGAATTAAGGATCAATATCCATAGTAAAATCACAAATTATGTGTAATGACTCTATGTATCCAAGTACTTTACGTCATTAATGCTCGGATCCGCATTGTACAAAACTTTGTTGACCGACCATCGGCTTCCACCTCCTTGGCCAGTAGCCGAGGAGTGTTTGTCCTACTTTATAAAGCCTTTATGAGGGCAAAGATTTATGACAAACAAGGCAATCTGGCCACACGGTTTTATAAACAAAGGTACGCAGAGAGATATGTTATATTACTGTTTAACAGAAAAAATGTATTCCAAAGAAAATAGTCCCGCTATCGGTTCCTTTCTTTGGATTGTCATGCTAAGCATGATCATGAAACCTCAGCTCGAATGTAAGAGCAAAATATCGAGGATTTAGTTTGGGAGGCCAATTAATAGCCCGCGGTAGTGTTCGGCGACAGTCGAGGTCAAGACGTAAACACTTCGGCCAATGCTATGAATGGCCCGTCATAGTCATCGGATCGCTAACCAGTTTACGCTTATTGTGACAGTCAGTTTTCGGCTTTCTCCACTAAGGTGCTTAACCATGTGAGCTGGAAGCACACAATCGCAGTGGTTCTCCCTTTGCACGCCTAGCAGAACAAAACGGAACGTAGGAAGCAAGTGCAGGAGCCGGGCAACCCAACTATTGACGGAAGACACAATTCGAAACCGATGCATATATAGCAATATCTGAGAATGTTTTTGCCAAATCCCTAAAGGTGTCCGACGTTGCACTGCGAGACTAATGCTAGAAAAGCACAAATAGTTTAAAAGTGCCAAAAAGCTTGGAAAACCAAGAAACATCAGTAAAAACATGACGTCTGAACAAGATCAAGTGTTTGGTGCCAATCCGAAAATTGGTCTTAGAAAAAAGAAGTGCTTCTGTCGTCCTTTAACATGACATATCCTATCTCAAGACTTCGAGGGGTCAACCTACGGCTTCAACCTCCTATCCCGAGGGCGGAGTACTTCTCATTAGGCCAGTTTAGCAAACTAAACTCTAGCGGCTTTAAGAGAGAAATTAGGCTCCCCGGCTAGTGACCGCACACTCGCGTCGAAAAAAGGAGTGATAAATAATAATAATAGAACTTTGCAACGACTGAGAAGAAGAACACTTATTATAAAACGGCTCGAATAAACTTAAGAGCCCCCAAGTGACTTGGGTAGAAGAATGATTGCATGTACCGAAGTACTTATATCATATCTATGTTCAACCGAACTTTAAATGCGTCTTAACCGACCGTCGGCTTCTCCCTCTTCGGTTAAGGACCGAAAAGTGTTATGTACTCCATCGGTCGAGAATATCGACGGTGTTTCCAATAACCAGGCAATCAGGCCATAAGGCTGTAACAGACAAAGCGCGCTCAGGGAACTTATGCTATATTACTGCGAAGAGTAAGAAGCATCTTCAAAGAAAATAGTACCCCCACCGATACCTTTCTTCGGTGCTCATTGTTATTATGAGACTTGTGCAATAGATTTTTTGTACTCATGAGTTCCGTTGTGTGCCGACCATCATTGAATAACTATAAGAGCGCTAGCTTTCGGCTTCACCCAGTCTGAGGTCCGGCTCGGGTTACCTGATCGTGACAATCGCAGAGGTGCTCCCTTTACTCCCTAGCCGAACAATCGGGAACGTAGGGGTAAACACAGGAGCGAGGCAACCCAGCTTGCAAATCGCTTAAGTCAATGTGGTGCATATTGTGGCATAATACACGAACAAGGAACGAAGCCGTACAAGTATAATCATATGCAACAGGAAAAGCTTCATAAAGGAAGCCCCCAAGTAAACGGGGTATTTGAATTTATGCGTCACAAACAAAGTTTGGACAAGGAAAAAATTTTACAAGCAACTTTTTTCCAAAAAAGTATAATGCTTGGTCGAACCGAACGCAAGTTAGAAATTAAAGCTTTGAGCATGAAAGCGACTTAGCTGGTTAATGTGTTCGGTATTGATGACGCGGTCCGAGCTTGATGCGGGGCAAGGTTCCATCCCTCAAGCCGGTCCCGAGGTGGCGGAGTGGAGAGCTTGACACGCCGAAGTGGTGACATAGCACGATCAATGCAGACCGGCAGAGTGACGCCGAAGTCCCCGGATCATTTTTCCGTGCACAAAAAATAGTGCAAACCGGAGATAATAGTAATAATGATAATTAAAAAAAATCGTTGCATAATAAATAATTTATGCAAAGTGAGTAATAAAAGAAATATGGCCTGGCGCCGAAGTCAACTCAATGCAGGGCGTCGGCGTGATGCGGTAAAGGCGTGGCAAAGCCTGAATTCACAGGTCGGTCCGAGCTCCGAGTGCGGCGTTCGCCGGACTATGTACGGAAACTGACCGAACCACCATGCGACTGTCGTTAATGCAACCACCATTTAATAGATCTGTGTACATATGACGGACAAACCAGAGTAATAATTCCTTGGGAAAAATGAACTCAAACAAGCAAAAAATACTGGGATTAATAGCACCTGGTTTATTTGTTGTAGCAATCCGAAGAAAGGTGATTCCTAAAATTGGGACCCGCTCCGCACACCCATTGCCTGATGGGCGATAAAACGACGGCATGGCAATGCTGGTAAAGGTTGACTCGCCGAGGCAAAGCCCTCGGCCCAGCTAACGTGACGGAGCTGGTCGGCTAGTGACGCCGAAGTGTCCGGAGTAGGTTGATGAAGAGATGGCGAAGCCCCCGGTCCAGCCGAGATGTCGAAGCCTCGATGTCAGCCGATGAGTCGAATTAGGTCGGCGTGATGGACACCAGCTTGAAGAAGCAATAGTGCGGCCCTATCGATGCAGGTCGTGATGTGGTCGATGCCGGCTTGATGAAGCGACCGTGCGGCGATGCCGGTATGCCCGCTCCGTGTAATCCGTGGGGCGGCGATGTTGGTGATGATTTATCCTTCGCGATGCCGGGCTCTTGTTCGGCTTGCCGAGATGATGATCCGAAGAAGTTGAGCTCAGCTCAACAAAGTGACGTCGTGTCTAGCGCAGGTCGGCAGCCGTGGAGTAATATTGCCGGACTGGTTTGACACCAGCATGATGTTGAAGATCATGTTCAAAAGATCTTACAGTTAGTGGGATGTGTTCGGGAACAAAACACAATACCCCATATAAAACTTCCTTCAAAAGGGATGTCTGAAATCCTGTTCATAAAAAAGATGAACTCGGGTCGGATTCATTTTCGCGCAGAAAACAGATCCGAAAAGTGATGCACTAATCGGAAGTTTCCCGGAGTTTGGACGGTCGGATCGAGCCGAAATTTTGAGAGGTGGTAGATATAGGAATTCCGCAACCGATCAACGGTTGGATCTTCCAAAGGACGTCCGAGCTAGAAGCTGGACACCACGCCCTAAACTCATCCAAATTCTCGTCCAGATTTGACAGGGCTCCGATATATCGTGGATTGCCAGGGATTCCTCCATCGGAACTCGACGAAATTTTCCAGGGTTGTTGCAGACTCAATTCCACACAATTCCACCAAAGCGATCGTCAAAGCGATACTCGAGGAGGTGGTGGTGGCAGATACGAGTTCGCTGTCCAGAAAAATAGCACTGTCGCTTGCGGGCAATGTTGACGTTGAGCCCCCGAGCTCCATAGATGATTCCTCCATGATCTTGATAGAGATTGGAGTTGATGTTTGATGAAGGCCCTCGTTCGGACATGGTGATCCGAACACGGGGCGCAATTCTTGGTCGAACCAAGGTGACCAGTCGAGCTGGTGACGAAGATGCCGAAGTCGCAGTTGATCTACAGGCGAGCCATCGATCCTTTTGTCGATCACACAGCGGAACTCTCAATGAAAGCACCAATGTCGGTGTCAAAACCGGCGGATCTCGGGTAGGGGGTCCCGAACTGTGCGTCTAGGCGGATGGTAGCAGAAGACAAGGGACACAATGTTTTACCCAGGTTCGGGCCCTCTTGATGGAGGTAAAACCGTATGTCCTGCTCGATTAATATTGATGATATGGGTAGTACAAGAGTAGATCAACCACGAGATCAAGGAGGCTAAACCCTAGAAGCAAGCCTATGATATGATTGTTGTATATATTGTATATCTATCGACTAGCCCGGCCTCGGTTTATATAATGCACCGGAGGCCTAGGATAACAAGAGTCCTAGCCGAATACGCCGGTGGGGAGAAGTCCTTGTCTTGATCGCCAAGTCTGGTGGAATCTTCCTTGCATGCGGTAGCCGTCTGAACTGCCCCATGAGTATACGGCCACGGGGGTCCTCGGCCCAATCTAATAGATCGGGAGACGACGTGGTGAGTACCCCCTAGTCCAGGACACCGTCAGGTACCATAATCCAAGTGTTGGTGTGTGAGCTAGATATCGAAGAATATGCTTCACAGCCTTATGGTGTGATTCCTTCGGTGTAGCTTGAAATCGGGCACACATGCAAACACTAAGCATTATATCTGGCCTAGATGCACATAAGTACAATAAGGAACCTATCATGGAGCGGTATACCTTATGATCGAAGTCAATACCATTTTCATCAGTGCATAGATGGTCATTTCTGGGCATAGGAATTTTGACGCCTTTGCAATCTTGCATGCCGAATTTCCTCAGTACATCCTTGAGGTATTTCTCCTGAGAGATGAATATGCCATTGTGTTGTTGATGAATTTGAAGACCTAAGAAGAATTTCAACTCTCCCATCCTAGACATTTGATATTCTTCACTCATCATATAGGCAAATTCATCACTATAACGTTGCTCAGTACAGCCAAAGATAATATCATCAACATATATTTGGCACACAAACAATTCACCATCATAAGATTTAGTGAAAAGAGTAGGGTCGAGTGAACCGGGTTTGAAGCCTTTCTTCATGAGGAGTTCCTTCAAGGTATCATACCAAGCCCGTGGGGCCTGCTTGAGGCCATAGAGGGCCTTATTGAGTCTGAAGACTTTGTCAGGATTCTTTGGATCTTCAAAACCTGGGGGTTGAGCAACATATACTTCTTCCTCAAGCTTACCATTGAGGAATGCACTTTTCACATCCATTTGATATAAAGTGATATCATGATGGTTAGCATAAGCAAGTAATATGCGAATAGCCTCGAGTCTAGCATCAGGTGCAAAAGTTTCATCGAAATCAATTCCTTCAACATATGTGTAGCCTTGAGCTACAAGCCGTGCCTTATTCCTCACCATAAGGCCATTTTCATCTTGCTTGTTGCGGTAGATCCACTTTGTGCCGATGATATTGTGCTTGCGAGGATCTGGACGTTTGACCAGTTCCTAGAAATTGTTGAGCTCGAACTGATGTAATTCTTCTTGCATGGCCTGAATCCACTTAGGCTCCAGAAATGCTTCATCTACCTTAGTGGGCTCTATAATAGAGACAAAAGCATACTGCCCACAAAAGTTAGACAAATGTGAAGCTTTTGAGCGTGTGAGAGGACCTGGCGCTTTGATGTCATTGATGATCTTTTCAACTTGCACTTCTTTTGCAATGCGATGATGAGCTAGTTGTCGTTGAAGAGTTTGATCAGCGTTTTCTTCAGCACCATTTTCTTCAGCATTTTCTTCAGGTGCATTAGCTCGACGTTCTTCATGTTCTGGAATGAATTCTTCAGTAGGAATGACATCCTCAGTAGCCTTGAACTTGATAGTTTCCTCAGGTGCTAGTTCATCTATCACAGTAGGTAGGTGCTCTCTTTGCGAGCCATTAGTTTCATCGAACCGCACATCTACAGTTTCAACAACTTTGTGAAGAACGTTGTTGAAGACTCTGTAGGTGTGCAAGTCCTTTCTGTAACCAAGCATAAAACCTTCATGTGCTTTCGGTGCAAATTTTGAGTTGTGATGAGAATCTCTAATCCAACATTTAGCACCGAAGACTTTGAAATAACTTACATTGGGTTTCTTATCAGTGAGGAGTTCATAGGCAGTCTTTTTTAAAAATTTGTGAAGATATACTCTGTTGATGATGTGGCACGCAGTATCAATTGCCCCAGTCCAGAAACGACGAAGCATTTTGTATTCATCAAGCATAATGCGAGCCATCTCAGCAAGAGTCCTGTTCTTGCGCTCCACAACGCCATTCTGCTGAGGAGTGTAGGGAGCAGATAACTCATGAGTAATTCCAAGTTCATCAAGATAGTCATCGAGACCAGAATTCTTGAACTCAGTGCCATTGTCACTTCTGATGTGCTTGATCTTCACAACAAAGTTGGTTGAAGCCCTCGAGGAAAATCGTTTGAAGACTTCCTGCACTCCATGTTTGTAAGTAACAAGGTGTACCCATGTATAGCGAGAATAATCATCAACAATAACAAAGCCATATTGAGATGCTTCATTTGAAATAGCAGAATAATGATTAGGACCAAAGAGATATATGTGAAGCAATTCAAACGGGCGAGTGGTGGTCATGATAGTCTTGCTGGATGCTTGGCCTTCGTCATCTTCCCAGCTTCACAGGCTCCGCATAGGTGATCCTTGAGGAATTTGACATTCTCGATATCAATGACATGCTTCTTCTTCACAAGTGTGTGCAAATTCCTCATGCCTGCATGACCAAGTCGTCGATGCCAGAGCCAGCCTTCTGAAGCTTTTGCAAGTAAGCACACGGCTGGTTGTGGTCCTGTAGAGAAATCAACAATATACAGATCTCCTCTCCTAAAGCCTTCGAAGACTTTGGAATTGTCAGCTTCCATAACCACAACACAACGGTACATGCCAAAGACAACAACCATATCAAGATCACAAAGCATCGAGACAGACATAAGGTTGTATCTTAAGGACTCAACAAGCATGACTTTGTCCATGTGTCGATCCTTTGTAATCGCAACCTTACCTAGACCCAATACCTGACTTTTGCCTTTGTCAGCAAAAATGATATGCTTCAGATGCGACGGAGATAATGGAGCATCCATCAATAGATTCTTGTCACTAGTCATGTGGTTTGTACATCCACTATCAAGGACCCACTCAGTGGCTTTGGGTTGATCATCCTGCAGATGAATTAGTGCAGCTTACAAACTCATATACTTCATTAATGAAGAATATGACATCAATTCATCAGATCAATTTCATCAAGTAAAAGAACTGATAAAGCAATATGAGGATGTGAGAAATGAAAGTTCATTTCTTCATGATTAGCTTGCGTCCTATCAGGCATGCTTAGGTCTCCAGCAAATTCTTCCGACGATTACGTGCGTCTGGAGACCTGACCCTGCAGAAGAGATTAGTTCTTTTTCTTCACCACCCACATCTGAAGGGGTGGCAAAGAGTTCATCATTCTGCGAGCTCCATACAAAAAGGATGGCATAGAAGCCAGTCCATTTCGTCTCACATAAGAGGGGTTAGAGTAAGCATAAGAGTATGTAGAGAAATTCTTTGAGGACTTATGGACATAATGATTTGAAGAATAATGCACATATCCATAATCCTTAGATCTTCCCTGCGAAACAGACGGGTTAGCACGATGATGTTCATATGAGGACTCTGCTCCATATGAGGAATTTGGTCCATATGAAGAATTTGATCTGGGGTTCCTATTCTTCACAGGTGGCGTCATGATGACATTCACCTGAAGATTTTCAAGGCATCTTTTGGGAACCTAGATTTTCTTCATAGGGGAGCCATTCCTGCAGTTAGTCCCAACATATCTAGCAAATACTTCACCATTCTGATTTTTGAATAGCTTATAGTTGGAGTCAATTGACTCATCATCTGAATGAGGAGATTCACATGCAAATCCAGATAAGTTAGATGGATCAACTGGAGGTCCCTTTGCAGCAACCCATGTAGTTTTGGGGTACTGCTCAGGCTTCCAATGTACCATCAGCATTGAGTTTCCTCTCAAAGGCGATACCCTCTTTCCTAGGGTTCCTGTTGAGGATCTGCTTTTTAAGCACATCACAAAGAGCCTGATGCCCTTTGAGGCTTTTGTACATGCCTGTCGTGTACAATTCCTTCAGCCCTGCATCGTTAGTGATACTAGCAATGTCCTCAGATGAGGAATTAGTGATAGTAGAGGCATGTGAAGAATTTGAAACATTAGCAGCATTTGAACATTCAGGTGAAGAATTAGCAGATTCACGTTCAATGCACTTCAAGCATGGAGGAACAAATTCTTCCTGAGAAGCGCTGATTTGTTGAGCAAGTAATGAATCACGCTCCTTTTGAAGATCTTCATAACTCACTCTTAGCTTCTCAAGGTCTTGCTTTCTTTGAAGAAACTCATAAGAAAGCTTCTCATGATCCGATAAGAGAGAGTTATGATGACTTTGAAGTTTGTCAAGCTTGGACTGAAGTCTCTGAAGATTTTCAGTCAAAGTTTCAGTGCGATCCATTTCTTCACCCAACATATAATCACTTTTATTTAGCATGTTTTGAACCTTTTCTAAAGCCCTTTGTTGTTTTATAGCAATCTTAGCAAGTTTAGAATAGTTGGGTTTAAGGTTTTCATCAGATTCATTCTCACTTGATTTAGAGGAGGTATATTTGAGTACCTTGGCACCCTTTGCCATGAAGCAATAGGTGGGAGCGTAGTCATCATCGCCTTCATCAGCCTTGTTGGTGAGGTCATTTTCTTCAGTGTTGAAGATAGACTTGCTGACGAATGCAGTAGCGAGAGCAAGGCTCGCCACTCCGGATTCGGACTCCTCAGATGACTCCTCTTCCTCATTTTCTTCAGATTCAGCCTCAGAGTCCATTTCCTTGCCAATGAATGCCCTGGCCTTCTTGGAGATGCTCTTCTTGTGATATGAAGGCTTTGAGGATTTTGATGATGAGGATTTTGTGGATTTCTTCTTTTTTCGCATCATCAGAACTGTAATCCTTGTGTTTCTTCTTCTTTGATTCCTTTTCCCACTGAGGATAATCTTGAATGAAATGTCCAGGTTTCTTGCATTTGTGACAGAGCCTCTTCTTGTAGTCACTAGATGAGGAATCATTGCTCCTTGAGGATCTTCCAAGGCGACCACGTCTTGAGAACTTTTGGAACTTCTTCACGAGCAGAGCCAGATCATGGCTCAGTTCTTCAGGATCACCAAGGCTACTACCAGTGTCTTCATCTTCGGACTCAGATACTGCCTTGGCCTTCAGTGCATGTGTTCTGCCATAGCTTGAACCATAGAGATCTCTCTTTTCAGCAAGTTGGAACTCATGAGTATTTAGCCTCTCGAGAATATCAGCCGGATCAAGTGACTTATAATCAGCACATTCTTGTATCATCAATGCCTGAGTGTCAAATGAGGAATCGAGCGATCTCAGCAATTTCTTCACCACCTCATGGTTGGTGATGTCAGTGGCACCAAGTGCTTGAAGCTCATTTGAGATGTCAGTGAGGTGATCGAAGGTTTGTTGAACATTTTCATTGTCGAGTCTTTTGAAGCAGTTGAAGAGATTGCGAAGAACATCAACTCAAGAGTCACGCTGAGTTGAGACTCCTTCATTCACTTTGGACAACCTGTCCTAGATAAGCTTCGTTGTTTCCAAAGCACTCACTCTGCCATACCGTCCTTTGCTCAGATGGCCACATATGATATTCTTCGCTTGAGTGTCGAGTTGCTTGAATCTCTTCACATCAGCAGCATTCAGAGAAGGTGTGACTGAGGGAACACCATTTTCCACAACATACCAGAGATCGTTATCAATTGCTTCAAGATGCATTCACATCTTATTCTTCCAGTAGGGGTAGTCCATCCCATCGAAGGTAGGACACCCAGCAGAGACCTTAATCATACCTGCGGTCAACATAACTAAAACTCCAGGCGGTTAAACCAAAATCACACAGAACAAGGGAGTACCTTGCTCTAATACCAATTGAAAGTGTGTTATATCGACTAGAGGGGGGGGGTGAATAGGCGACTTTTATGAAATTCTTCACTGAGGAATTTGCCGGTGAGGAAATTCCTTAGTGAAGAACTACTAGCAGCGGAATAAGTACTCAAAAGTAAACATAACAGAATACAAGCATAGACATCATGATGAAATGAAGACATGCACAGAGTATAGGAAGCGTAATCACAGGATAACACAGGATGAAGACAAACAGAATGAAGAAATTGAACTGAGGAAATTGAGAAAGTCTTCAGTCAAAGTCTTCAAACACAGATATGAACAAACACACAACACAGTTATGAGGAAATGAAAGAGTTGAGAAAATAGAACCAGTAAGCTTGGTGAAGTCAATGATTTGGTAGACCAGTTCCAACTGCTGTCTCAGTTGTACGTCTGGTTGGAGCGGCTGAGTATTTAAACTCGAGGACACACAGTCCCGGACACCCAGTCTAGGACACTTAGTCCAAGACACCTAGTCCTCACTGTATTCTCCTTGAATTAAGGTCCCACAGACCTCGTCCAATCACTCGTGGTAAGTCTTCAAGCGACTTCCAAACCTTCACAAACATGGTCACCCGGCGATCCACAATTTCTCTTGGATGCTCTAGACCATGACGCCTAACCGTCTAGAAGAAGCACAGTCTTCAAAGGTAACAAGCATCGGATCCACTCAGGATCAATCTCTTCAGTGATGCTCAATCACTTGGGGTTTGTAGGTGTTTGGGTTTAGGGTTTTTGGTTTTTCCTACTTGATGATTTTCACTCAAAGTCCTCAGAGGATGGGTTGCTCTCAAATGACAAGTGTTAGTTTCTCTCGGAGCAGCCAACCAGCTAGTGGTTGTAGGGGGCGGCTATTTATAGCCTAGGGAGCAGCCCGACATGATAAGACATAAATGCCCTTCAATGTTATGACCTTAGGTGGATAGATATTTTGGGACAGCTGGTGCATAGCACAGCAATGGTCGGAATTTTGAGTAGCAAAATCCTCAGGGCTATCATGTTCCTCACTGTGTAGGCAATCCGCACTGGCGAATTCCTAACTCCTTAGTGAGGACAAATTCCTCAAAGACCAGAAGAACTTCGTCTCTGTCACTGAAGAAATTGACTGAACTGTATGAGATTTCGAATGGCTTCACTCGAAGGGATTGGTAGGTGTAGGATTTTGAGTTGAGCATCACATGGAGATTTTTCCTTAGTATTTCCTCGACCCCCTTTAACAGTACGGTGTTTCCTATGACTCAAGAAAGAGAAAAACAAAACTATGAAAATGAAAGTCTTCAAGCTTCATATTCCTCGCATGAATATCAAGTCTTCACGGACACACCCATTTCTTCACTTTCAAAGTCTTCATGAAAGTCTTCAGAAATACCAAAATCTTCAGTCAAAGATATTCATTTTTAGGGGTTGACTTTTCCTGTAAATATCAAACTCCTCATAGACTTATAGACATGTGTACACTCACAAACGCATTAGTCCCTTAACCTATAAGTCTTCAATACACCAAAATCACTAAGAGGCACTAGATGCACTTACAGACCCAAAGATACCTCTCCGATACTCGGAGTGACAAATCCTAATCTTGATTTATGCCAACCCACTAAACACCTTTGGAGACACGTGTAGAGCATCTTTATAATCACCCAATTACGTTGTGATGTTTGATAGCACACAAGGAGTTCCTCCGGTATTCGGGAGCTGCATAGTCTCATAGTCAAAGGAATATGTATAAGTCATGAAGAAAGCAATAGCAATAAAACCTAACGATCAACTTGCTAAGCTAACGGATGGGTCTTGTCCATCACATCATTCTCCTAATGATGTGATCCCGTTCATCAAATGACAACACGTGTCCATGGTTAGGAAACTTAACCATCTTTGATTAACGAGCTAGTCTAGTAGAGGCTTACTAGGGACACGGTGTTTTGTCTATGTCACACATGTATCAAGTTTCCGGTTAATACAATTCTAGCATGAATAATAAACATTTATCATGATATAAGGAACTATAAAATAACAACTTTATTATTGCCTCTAGGGCATATTTCCTTCACTATGGACTGGTGCAAGCATCTCAGAGTTGGAATATACGCTTTGATGAGGTGATCAACGCTAAAATAAGCTATCCGTAGCCCATCATGCTCAATCATTTGTCCATTCATGAAACACACTCGCATATTAACTACACCCAATGCTCAATTACGATCATAGTGCCTCCTAGTTGGTGCTTTATAAGAGAAGATGGAGACTCAAATTCAAAAATAAAAATTGCATAAAGTAAAAGAAAGGCCCTTCGTAGAGGGAAGTAGGGATTTGTAGAGGTGCCAGAGCTCAAAGCGAAAAACTTAGAGATAAAAACATTTTGGGAGGTGTGTCCTTCCCACCAACAAAAACGACTTAGAGTTCCCAACACTTTCCATGCTAGAATATCAAAGGCGGTTCCCAAATAGAAAATAAAGTTTATTCCTTTTTCCACCATACTTTAACTTTCCATGGCTAACCGTATCCACGGGTGCCTTCCATACCAACACTTTCCAAGGAATTTATTATTTGACATCATAAAGTAAATTCATTTTTCATTTCGGAACTGGGCATCCCTAATACCTTTGCCTTACTCTCGTGCAATGATAAGTGAATAAACACTCATAATGAGAATAACACATCTAGCATGGAAAATATTGGCCACCCTCACCGCTCTGCGAGCGGAACGAACACACAAAAGTGAAGTTTATTTTGAAAATTAGAGGTGGCACATACAAATTTGCTTAGAACGGCAAAACAATACCGCATATAGGTAGATATAGTGGACCCATATGGTGAAACTGGTTTAAAGGTTTTTGGATGCACAAGTAGTGATCATACTTAGTTCAAAATGAAGGATAGCAAAATATTGAGAAGCGACCAATCAAGAAACGAATAATCTCATAAGCGAGCGTTAAGCATAATTAACACTGAATAATGCACCACAAGTAGGATATAATTTCATTGCATAACTATTGACTTTCATGCTTGCATAGGGAATCACAAACCTTAACACCAATATTCTTACTAAAGCATAATTACTCATCAACATAACTCACATATCACATCATCATATCTCAAAACTATTACTAAGAATCAAGTTTATTTTGTCCAATGATTTTCATGAAAGTTTTTATTATATCCTTCTTGGATATCTATCACTTTGGGACTAATTTTCATGTATTGCTTTTGACAAGCTCAAACAAATATAAGTGAAGATCATGAGCATAATATTTCTTTCTCTCAAATTAATTTAAGTGAAGCAAGAGAGAATTTCTTAAAAGATTTACTAACTCTCAAATAAATCTAAGTGAAGCAAGAGAGCATTTCTTAAAAAATACTAAAGCACACTGTGCTCAAAAAGATATATGTGATGCACTAGAGCAAGTCCATAGCTCATACAAATTTAAGTGAAGCGTAGACAACAATTCTAACAAGTCATGACATAATTTTGGCACTCTCAAATAGGTGTGTCTAGCAAGGAATCAAGACTTGAAACAAAAAATAAAACAAGCAAAGACTCATATCGTACAAGACGCTCCAAGCAAGACACATAGTATGTGACGAATAAAAATATAGCTTCGAGTAAAATACCGATGGTCGTTAGAAGAAAGAGGGGCTGCCACTCGGGGGCATCCCCAAGCTTAGTTGCTTGCTCTCTTTTGGATAATAGCTTGGGATGCCGGGGCATCCCCAAGCTTAGGTTCTTCTTACTCCTTATTCCTTCATCCATCATAAGATAACCCAAAACTTGAAAACTTCTATCACACAAAACTCAACAAAAGCCTTCGTGAGATCCACTAGTATAAGAAAACAAATCACTACTATAAGTGCTGTAGTAAACCAATTCATATTTTGTTCTTGCATTATATCTACTTTGTTCCAACTTTTCTATGGCAAAAACTCATCGGAGGAAACCATAGAGCCATCAAAACAAACACACAACGCAAAGAAAACAGAATCTGTCAAAACAGAATAGTATGTAGCAATCTAGATATTCTGAATACTTCTGTAACTCCAAAAACTCTGGAAAATTAGGATGGCCTAAGAAATTTGTATATTGATCTACCATGAAAGGAATGGGCATTTTATCGCTCTTTGGTTAAAAATGATAATTATTTTGGCCAGCACAAAAGTTTTTGTTTTTTCAGCAAGATCAAACAATTATCACCCAAGAAGATCTTAAAGGCTTTACTTGGCACAAGCATAATTGTGCAAACACTTAAAAATAGGAAGCAAAAAGCAAAAATAAATTTTATTCACTGGGTTGCCTCCCAACAAGCGCTATAGTTTTACGCCCTTAGCTAGGCATACAACAAGGATCTAAGTTTTGTCATCTTTGTTCAACTTTTCAATCAAACAATTAGAATTCTTCAAATATTTAGCATAAAGATTCTCAATGACAATACTCCTAGGAACAATTTTAAAGAATCCATTCTTGCCAAAGGAATCTCTTATAACTTCAATAAAATCTGGATGAATGCTAATCATCTTAAGATCCTCTTTACTATTACTAGAAGTTGCACCCTTGTTCTTAGTAACTTGAGTAGTCTTTCCAATCTTTACGGGAGTTTTTTCAATAGTTTTAGCGGAAGCAAAAGCTGTGCTCAATTTAGTAAAGATTTCTTCTAGTTTATCAATCCGAGACGGACTTTCTTCAATTCTTTCATGAATTACAGTTCCCTTTTCTTTTAACAGCTTGAAAACTTCTCCCACTTTTGACCCAATTTTAGTGGCAAAATTATGCATCTTCTTATCCAAGTTTTCAATATGCTCTTCAGTAAGCATTTTCTTTTCAATAACATCTAATCTTTCCATAACATGCTCAAGAGTTAAAATTGTTTCATTAATCATAAGAGGTGGTGAACCCACTAAGTTTCCCATAGCATTGAAAGTATCAAGAGAGGGACACATCAAGAAATTTCCACCGGTAATCGTATCAAGGACGAATCTATACCAAGTGGTGATGCCCACATAAAAGCAACAAAGAAGAACAATGGTAGATTGCTTATGGATAGATCTATTGTGAGCATTGCAAATTCTATACCAAGCATCTTTTAAATTTTCTACCCCCCTTTGTTTAAAGTTGAGAACCTCGTTCTCGGGAGTGCACGCAATAGGGGAAGAACTATCCATGACGATAATAACGGCAAACAAGATTGCATAGAAAAACAGATTCGGCAAGAAAACGGCGAATGGAAAAGAGGGGTGAATAAAACGGAATTTTTTTTGTGAAGTGGGGGAGAGGCAAACGAGAGGCAAATGGCGAATAATGTAAAATGCGAGGAGATGAGATTTGTGATTAGGAACCTGGTACATGCTGAAGATCCTCCCCGGCAACGGCGCTAGAAATTCCTTTTTATGTCGCTTGAAGCTACGTTGGTATTTCCGCAAAGAGGAAGGGATGATGCAGCACAACAATGGTAGGTATCTCCCTTAGATATGAAACCAAGGTTATCGAACCAGTAGGAGAACCAAGCAACACAACGTAAACATCACCTGTGTTGGGGAACGCAGTAATTTCAAAAAATTTCTACGCACACGCAAGATCATGGTGATGCATAGCAATGAGAGGGGAGAGTATCGTCTACGTACCCTCATAGACTGTAAGCGGAAGCGTTATGACAACGCGGTTGATGTAGTCGTATGTCTTCACGATCGACTGATCTAGCACCAGAGGTACGACACCTCCGCGATCTGCACATGTTCGGATCGGTGACATCCCGTGAACTCACGATCCAGTAGAGCTTCGTGGGGGAGTTTAGTCAGCACGACGACATGATGACGGTGATGATGATGCTACCAGAAGAGGGATTTGCCTAAGCACCGCTACGATATGACCGAGGTGGATTATGGTGGAGGGGGATACCGCACACGGCTAAAAGATCAATGATCAACTTGTGTGTCTATGGGGTGCCCCCTCCCCCGTATATAAAGGAGTGGAGGAGGGGAGGGGCCGGCCCTCTCTATGGCGTGCCCTAGGGGAGTCCTACTCCCACCGGGAGTAGGATTCCCCCCTTCCATGTAGTAGGAGTAGGAGAGAAGGACGGGGAGGAGAGGAGAAAGGATAGGGGGGGGGGGGGGCGGCCCCTCCCAATTCGGATTGGGCTAGTGGGGCGTGCCTCCCACCTTTCCTTCCGTCCCCTCTTTTCCACTAAGGCCCAATAAGGCTCATATACTCCCCGGGGGGTTCCAGTAACCTCCCGGTACTCCAGAAAAATTCCTGAACTCATCCGTAACCTTTATGATATCCAAACATAGGCTTTCAATATATTGATCTTCATGTCTAGACCATTTCAAGACTCCTCGTCATGTCCGTGATCGAATCTGGGACTCCGAACTATCTTCGTTACATCAAAACACATAAACTCGTAATACCGATCGTCACCGAACGTTAAGCGTGCGGACCCTACGGGTTCGAGAACTATGTAGACATGACCGAGACATGTCTCTGGTCAATAACCAATAGCGGAACCTGGATGCTCATATTGGCTCCTACATATTCTATGGAGATCTTTATCGGTCAAACCACATAATGGTATACGTTGTTCCCTTTGTCATCGGTATGTTACTTGTGCAAGATTCGATCGTCGGTATCTCAATACCTAGTTCAATCTCGTTATCTGCAAGTCTCTTTACTCGTTCTGTAATGCTACATCCCGCAAGTAACTCATTAGCTACATTGCTTGCAAGGCTTATTGTGATGTACATTACCGAGAGGGCCCAGAGATACCTCTGCGACAATCAGAGTGACAAATCCTAATCTTGATCCATGCCAACTCAACAAATACCATCAGAGACACCTGTAGAGCACCTTTATAATCACCCAGTTATGTTGTGACGTTTGGTAGCACACAAAGTGTTCCTCTGGTATTCGGGAGTTGCATGATCTCATAGTCATAGGAACATGTATAGTTATGGAGAAAGCAATAGCAACAAACTAAACAATCATCGTGCTAAGCTAACGGATGGGTCAAGTCAATCACACCATTCACTAATGATGTGATCCCGTTAATCAAATGACAACTCATGTCTATGCTTAGGAAACATAACCATCTTTGATTCAACGAGCTAGTCAAGTAGAGGCAAACTAGTGACACTCTGTTTGTCTATGTATTCACACATTTACTAATTTTCCGGTTAACACAATTCTAGGATGAATAGTAAACGTTTATCATGATATAAGGAAATATAAATATAAACTTTATTATTGCCTCTAGGGCATATTTCCTTCAGTCTCCCAGTTGCACTAGAGTCAATAATCTAGATTACATTGTAATGATTCTAACACCCATGGAGTCTTGGTGTTGATCATGTTTTGCTCGTGAGAGCGGTTTAGTCAACGGGTCTGCAACATTCAGATCCGTATGTATCTTGCAAATCTCTATGTCTCCCTCCTTGACTTGATCGCGGATGGAATTAAAGCGTCTCTTGATGTGCTTGGTTCTCTTGTGAAATCTGGATTCCTTTGCCAAGGCAATTACTCCAGTATTGTCACAAAATATTTTCAATGGACCCGATGCACTAGGTATGACACCTAGATCGGATATGAACTCCTTCATCCAAACTCCTTCATTTGCTGCTTCCGAAGCAGCTATGTATTCTGCTTCACACGTAGATCCCGCCACGACGCTCTGCTTCGAACTCCACCAACTGACAGCTCCACCATTTAATAAAAACACGTATCTGGTTTGTGACTTAGAGTCATCCGCATCACTGTCAAAGCTTGCATCGATGTAACCATTTACGACGAGCTCTTTGTCACCTCCATGTACGAGAAACATATCCTTAGTCCTTCTCAGGTATTTCAGGATGTTCTTGACCGCTGTCTAGTGATCCACTCCTGGATTACTTTGGTACCTCCAAGCTAAACTTATATCAAGGCGCACATTAGGTCTGGTACACAGCATTGCATACATGATACCACTTATGGGTGAAGCATAGGGAACACCTTTCATTTTCTCTCTATCTTCTGTAGTGTCCGGGCATTGAGTATGACTCAACTTCACACCTTGTAATACAGGCAAGAATCCTTTCTTTTCCTGATCCATTTTGAACTTCTTCAAAACTTTATCAAGGTATGTGCTTTGTGAAAGTCCAATTAAGCGTCTTGATATATCTCTATAGATCTTGATGCCCAATATATAAGCAGCTTCACCGAGGTCTCTCATTGAAAAAATCTTATTCCAGTATCCTTTTATGCTATTCAGAAATTCAGCATCATTTCCGATCAACAATATGTCTTCTACATATAATATCAGAAATGCTACGGAGCTCCCACTCATTTTATTGTAAATACATGCTTCTCCAAAAGTCTGTATAAAACCATATGCTTTGATCACACTATCAAAGCGTATATTCCAACTCCGAGAGGCTTGCACCAGTCCATAAATGGATCACTGGAGCTTGCATACTTTCTTAGCACCTTTTGGATAGACAAAACCTTCTGGTTGCATCATATACAGCTCTTCTTTAAGATATCCATTAAGGAATGCAGTTTTGACATCCATTTGCCAAATTTCATAATCATAAAATGCGGCTATTGCTAACATGATTCGGACGGACTTAAGCATCGCTACCGGTGAGAAGGTCTCATCATAGTCAACTCCTTGAACTTGTCGAAAACCTTTCGCAACAAGTCGAGCTTTGTAGATAGTAACATTACCTTCAGCGTCAGTCTTCTTATTGAAGATCCATTTATTTTCCACGGCCTGCCGATCATCGGGCAAGTCAACCAAAGTCCACACTTTGTTCTCATACATGGATCCCATCTCAGATTTCATGGCTTCAAGCCATTTTCCGGAATCTGGGCTCATCATCGCTTCCTCATAGTTCATAGGTTCGTCATGGTCAAGTAACATGACTTCCAGAATAGGATTACCGTACCACTCTGGTGCGGATCTTACTCTGGTTGACCTACGAGGTTCGGTAGTAACTTGATCAGAAGTTTCATGATCATCATCATTAGCTTCCTCACTTACTGGTGTTGGAATCACTGGAACTGATTTCAGTGATGAACTACTTTCCAATAAGGGAGAAGGTACAATTACCTTGTCAAGTTCCACTTTCCTCCCACTCACTTCTTTTGAGAGAAACTCCTTCTCTAGAAAGGATCCATTCTTAGCAACGAATATCTTGCCTTCAGATCTGTGATAGAAGGTGTACCCAACAGTCTCATTTGGGTATCCTATGAAGACACATTTCTCTGATTTGGGTTCGAGCTTATCAGGTTGAAGCTTTTTCACATAAGGATCGCAGCCCCAAACTTTAAGAAACGACAACTTGGCTTTCTTGCCAAACCATAGTTCATAAGGTGTCGTCTCGACGAATTTAGCTGGTGCCCTATTTAAGTGAATGCAGCTGTCTCTAAAGCGTAACCCCAAAACGATAGCGGTAAATCAGTGAGAGACATCATAGATTGCACCATATCTAGTGAAGTACGATTACGACGTTCAGACACACCATTACTCTGTGGTGTTCCCTGTGGCGTGAGTTGTGAAACTATTCCACATTGTTTCAAATGAAGTCCAAACTCATAATTCAAATATTCACCTCCACGATCAGATCATAGAAAGTTGATTTTCTTGTTACAATGATTTTCCACTTCACTCTGAAATTCTTTGAACTTTTCAAATGTTTCAGACTTATGTTTCATTAAGTAGATATACCCATATCTGCTCAAATCATCTGTGAAAGTGAGAAAATAACGATATCCGCCGCGAGCTTCAATTTTCATTGGACCGCATACATCAGTATGTACGATTTCCAATAACTCTGTTACTCGCTTCATTGTTCTGGAGAACGGAGTTTTAGTCATCTTGCCCATGAGACATGGTTCGCATGTACCAAGTGATTCATAATCAAGTGATGCCAGAAGTCCATGAGAATGGAGTTTCTTCATGCGCTTTACACCAATATGACCTAAATGGCAGTGCCACAAATAAGTTGCACTGTCATTATCAACTCTGCATCTTTTGGCCTCAATACTATGAACATGTGTATCACTACTATCAAGATTTACTAAAAACATACCACTCATCAAGGGTGCATGACCATAAAAGATATTACTCGTATAAATAGAACAACCGTTATTCTCTGATTTAAATGAATAACCGTCTCGCATCAAACAAGATCCAAATAAAATGTTCATGCTCAAGGCTGGCACCAAATAACAATAATTTAGGTCTAAAACTAATCCCGAAGGTAGATGTAGAGGTAGTGTGCCGACGCCGATCACATCGACTTTGGAACCATTTCCCACGCGCATCATCACCTCGTCCTTAGCCAATCTTCGCTTAATCTGTAGCCCCTTTTCGAGTTGCAAATGTTAGCAACTAAACCAGTATCAAATACCCAGGCACTACAACGAGTATTAGTAAGGTACACATCAATAACATGTATATCAAATATACCTTTCACTTTACCATCCTTCTTCTCCGCCAAATACTTGGGGCAATTCCGCTTCCAGTGACCAGTTCATTTGCAGTAGAAGCACTCAGTCTCAGGCTTAGGTCCAGACTTGGGTTTCTTCATTTGAGCAGCAACTGGCTTGCTATTCTTCTTGAAGTTCCCCTTCTTCCCTTTACCCTTTTTCTTGAAACTGGTGGTCTTGTTGACCATGAACACTTGATGCTCCTTCTTGATTTCTACCTCCGCGGCTTTTAGCATTAAGAAGAGCTTAGGAATCGTCTTATCCATCCCTTGCATATTATAGTTCATCACGAAGATCTTGTAGCTGGGTGGCAGTGATTGAAGAACTCTGTCAATGACATTATCATCAGGAAGTTTAACTCCAAGTTGAGTCAAGTGGTTGTGGTACCCAAACATTCTGAGTATATGTTCACTGTCAGAACTATTCTCCTCCATCTTGCAGCTATAGAACTTATTGGAGGCTTCATATCTCTCAATCCGGGCATTTGCTTGAAATAATAACATCAACTCCTGGAACATCTCATATGCTCCATGACGTTCAAAATGTCGTTGAAGTCCCGGTTCTAAGCCATAAAGCATGGCACACTGAACTATCGAGTAGTCATCAGTTTTTCTCTGCCAGGTATTCATAACATCTGGCGTTGCTCCTGCAGCAGGTTTGTCACCTAGCGATGCTTCCAAGACATAATTCTTCTGTGCAGCAATGAGGATAATCCTCAAGTTACGGACCCAGTCCATGTAGTTGCTACCATCATCTTTCAACTTAGCTTTCTCTAGGAACGCATTAAAATTCAATGGAACAACATCACGGGCCATCTATCTACAACAACATAGACATGCAAAATACTATCAGGTACTAAGTTCATGATAAATTAAAGTTCAGTTAATCAAATTACTTAAGAACTCCCACTTAGATAGACATCTCTCTAATCATCTAAGTGATCACGTGATCCATGTCAACTAAACCATGTATGATCATCACGTGAGATGGAGTAATTTTCAATGGTGAACATCACTATGTTGATCATATCTACTATATGATTCACGCTCGACCTTTCGGTCTCTAGTGTTCCGAGGCCATATCTGCATATGCTAGTGATACGTCTCCAACGTATCTATAATTTTTTATTGTTCCATGCTATTATATTATCTGTTTTGGATGTTAATGGGCTTTATTTTACACTTTTAAATTATTTTTTGGACTAACCTATTAACCGGAGGCCCAGCCCAAATTGTTGTTTTTTTGCCTATTTTAGTGTTTCACAGAAAAGGAATATCAAACGGAGTCCAAACGGAATGAAACCTTCGGGAGCGTTATTTTTGGAACAAACGTGATCCAGGAGACTTGGAGTGGACGTCAAGAAACAATCAAGGAGGCCACGAGGCAGGGGGGCGCGCCTACCCCCTGGGCGCGCCCTCCACCCTCGTGGGCCCCTCGTTGCTCCACCGACCTACTTCTTCCTCCTATATATATCCATATACCCCGCAAACATCCAGGAGCACCACGAAACCCTGTTTCCACCGCTGCAACCTTATGTACCCAAGAGATCCCATCTTGGGGCCTTTTTGGAGCTCCACCAGAGGGGGCATTGATCACGGAGGGCCTCTACATCAACTCCATGGCCCATCCCATGATGTGTGAGTAGTTTACTTCTGACCTTTGGATCTCAATACAAAGTTCTCCTCGATTCTCTTGGAGATCTATTCAATGTAATCTTCTTTTGCGGTGTGTTTGTCGAGATCCAATGAATTGTGGGTTTATGATCAAGTTTATCTATAAACAATATTTGAATCTTCTCTGAATTCTTTTATGTATGATTAGTTTATCTTTGCAAGTCTCTTTGAATTATCAGTATGGTTTTGCCTACTAGATTGATCTTTCTTGCAATGGGAGAAGTGCTCAGCTTTGGGTTCAATCTTGCAGTGTCCTTTCCCAGTGACGGCAGGGGAAGCAAGGCATGTATTGTATTGTTGCCATCGAGGATAAAAAGATGGGGTTTATATCATATTGCTTGAGTTTATCCCTCTACATCATGTCATCTTGCTTAAGGCGTTACTCTGTTCTTATGAACTTAATACTCTAGATGCATGCTGGATAGCGGTCATTGTGTGGAGTAATAGTAGTAGATGCAGGCAGGAGTCGGTCTACTTGTCCCTGACGTGATGCCTA
Source organism: Triticum dicoccoides (assembly GCF_002162155.2). Taxonomy (NCBI): domain Eukaryota; kingdom Viridiplantae; phylum Streptophyta; class Magnoliopsida; order Poales; family Poaceae; genus Triticum; species Triticum dicoccoides. Next base: position 159,239,405 of record NC_041382.1, on the reverse strand, counting down.
TATACATGATCATACCTAGATATTCTCATAATTATTCAATTTTCTATCAATTGCTCGACAGTAATTTGTTCACCCACCGCAATACTTATGCTATCTTGAGAGAAGCCACCAGTGAAACCTATGGCCCCCAGGTCTATTATCCATCACATAAGTTTCCAATCTATTTTATTTTGCAATCTTTACTTTCAATCTATATCATAAAAATACCAAAAATATTTGTCTTATTATTATCTCTATCAGATCTCACTCTGGCAAGTGGCCGTGAAGGGATTGACAACCCCTTTATCGCATTGGTTGCGAGGTTCTTATTTGTTTGTGTAGGTACGAGGTGACTCGCGCGTGGTCTCCTACTGGATTGATACCTTGGTTCTCAAAAACTGAGGGAAATAATTACGCTGCTTTACTGCATCACCCTTTCCTCTTCAAGGGAAAACCAACGTAGTGCTCAAGAGGTAGCAAGAAGGATTTATGGCGCCGTTGCCGGGGAGATCTATGCCAAGTCAAGACACACCAAGTACCCATAACAACTCTTATCCTTCGCATTACATTATTTGCCATTTTCCTCTCCTTTTCCTCTCCCTCACTTCACCCTTGCCGTTTTATTCACCCCCTTTTTCCGTTCGCCTTCTTCTTGTATGTATCTTTCTTTGTGTTTCCATGTGCCTTCTATTTACTTGCATCTTTGCTTGCTAAAAATCTATTGATATGGAGCCACTTAAAGTGTTCTACTTGGATCATCTTCGATCCTTATGCGCTCGTTCTGAAAACCTAACTAGCCTAGTTGATGGGAAATCTTTAGATGAGCATGCTCATTTTGTGCGTCACCGTTTGTCTGAAAAAGGGAGACTCTTATGGGATCAAATAAACAGGTTGCTATGTTATGCTTGGAATATTTATAAAATTTCTGATCTTACTTGTTGCTCTAAGAACCCTAAAAAACACCTCCCCTACCTATTTGATTTTAATGATAATGAAATCTTATCTTCTTATGCAAAGGGTGTTTATAGTTACTACGACATCAAACAAATTGAAGAATTTGTTGCTTTTAAGGGTGCTTATGAAGTTGCTTCTTTGATTGAAAAGTATGATATTACTCTCTATGTATCTGAAAATTTTGACACACTTAAATATTGCTATGAAAACTATGCTCATAATGTTTATGTCAAAGAATTTATTGAAAGAATGACCGTTGCTTCAGAAGAAAATAATGATATGCACGAATCTATAGATAATTATGATTCCAATGATTTGATTGAAATATCCCTTGATGAACATGATGCGTGCTATTCTTGTGGCCATGATGCCAATATTTATGAAGATGAATTTGCTATAGTTCCTTATGTTAAACATGAGATCGTTGCTATTGCTCCCATACTTGATAGTTCCTTCAATGAAAAGCATGATTGCAATGATGTTATTATAAATTCTCTTAATGTCAATTGTGTTAATGATATGCAAAACCTCAAGCTTGGGGATGCTAGTTTTGCTATGACTACCATTTGTTGCAATGATCATGATTGGGGTGATTCTTCTTTTGATCTTGAAAATTTATTTAAGCCCCATGATGAATATGAGATTGAAAATAGTGTTTGCAATATTACTGAAAGTGGGTTTGGAAGAGTGTCAACTTTAGATCCCACATATTTTGGAGAATGTCCAGTCTTATGAAATTTTTGATAAAAGTGGGTTTGGAGAGGTCATGACTTTAGTTAATGTTAATCCCACTATTTTGGAAGAGTGTCAACTTTGCATGCATGTGGATCATGTTGAGAATATTTTACATGATAGATATATTGTTGAATTTGATTATGATCCCACATGTAATTATTATGAGAGATGAAAATATGATTGTAGAAATTTCCATGTTACTAAATTACCTCTCGTTATGTTGAGATTGCTATTGTTTCTTTCCGCTTCCTTGCATATGCTAGTTTTTGCTTGCCTTGATAATTTGTTGCCTATAAGATTCCTATGCATAGGAAGTATGTTAGACTTAGATGTGTTTGTCACGTGTTTTATGATGCTCTCTTTGTGCTTAAATTCTTGTCTTTCATGTGAGCATCGTTGAAATCTTATGCCTAGCTAGGGGCGTTAAACGATAGCGCTTGTTGTGAGGCAACCCAATTTTATTTTTGTTCCTTGTTTTTTGCTACTGTTTAGTAATAAATAATTTATCTAGCCTCTTATTTGGTTGTGTTTTTTGTGTTTAATTAGTGTATGTGCCAAGTAGAACCATTGGGAAGAATTGGGGAAACTCTTCTTGATCTTGCTGTAAAAACAGAAAATTTAGCGCTCATGAGAATTGCTGCCATTTTTTATTGGAGAGTGATATTTAGTTAATTCTTTATGAAGACAATTAATAGATAAGTTCCTCACGTCCATAAATTTAGTTTAGAATTTTTGGGGTTCCAGAAGTTTGCGTTAGTTACAGATTACTACAGACTGTTCTGTTTTTGACAGATTCTGTTTTTCGTGTGTCGTTTGCTTATTTTGATGAATCTATGGCTAGTAAAAGAGTTTATAAACCATAGAGAGGCTGGAATACAGTAGGTTTAACACCAATATAAATAAAGAATGATTTCATTACAGTACCTTGAAGTGGTGTTTTTTTCTTTCGCTAACGGAGCTCATGAGATTTTCTGTTAAGTTTTGTGTTGTGAAGTTTTCGAGTTTTGGGTAAAGATTTGATGGATTATGGAACAAGGAGTGGCAAGAGCCTAAGCTTGGGGATGCCCAAGGCACCCCAAGGTAAATCCAAGGACACCAAAAAGCCTAAGCTTGGGGATGCCCCGGAAGGCATCCCCTCTTTTGTCTTCGTTCATCGGTAACTTTACTTGGAGCTATATTTTTATTCGCCACATGATATGTGTTTTGGTTGGAGCGTCTTGTATGATTTGAGTCTTTGCTTTTTAGTTTACCACAATAATCCTTGATGTACACACCTTTTGAGCGAGACACACATAAATCAGAATTTATTAGAATACTCTATGTGCTTCACTTATATCTTTTGAGCTATATAGTTTTTGCTCTAGTGCTTCACTTATATCTTTTAGAGCACAGCGGTGGTTTTATTTTATAGAAATAATTGATCTCTCATGCTTCACTTATATTATTTCGAGAGTCCTTTAGAACAACATGGCAATTTGCTTTTAGGCATTATAAAAACTTTCATATAAGTGCAATGAATACTAAGAGAAGTTTGATACTTGATGATTGTTTTGAGATATGGAGATGGTGATATTAGAGTCATGCTAGTTGAGTAGTTGTGAATTTGAGAAATACTTGTGTTGAAGTTCGTGATTCCCGTAGCATGCACGTATGGTGAACCGTTATGTGATGAAGTTGGAGCATGATTTATTTATTGATTGCCTTCCTTATGAGTGGCGGTCGAGGACGAGCGATGGTCTTTCCCTACCAATATATCCCCCTAGGAGCATGCGCGTAGTACTTTGTTTTGATAACTCATAGATTTTTTCAATAAGTATGTGAGTTCTTTATGACTAATGTTGAGTCCATGGATTATACGCACCCTCACCCTTCCACCATTGCTAGCCTCTCTAGTATCGCGCAACTTTCGCCGGTACCATAAACCCACCATATACCTTCCTCAAAACAGCCACCATACCTACCTATTATGGCATTTCCATAGCCATTTCGAGGTATATTGCCATGCAACTTTCCACCGTTCCGTTTGTTATGACACAGTTCATCATTTTCATATTGCCATGCATGATCATGTAGTTGACATCGTATTTGTGGCAAAGCCACCGTTCATAATTTTTTCATACATGTCACTCTTGATTCATTGCATATCCCGGTACACCGCCGGAGGCATTCACATAGATTCATATTTTGTTCTAAGTATTGAGTTGTAATTCTTGAGTTGTAAGTAAAAAGAAGTGTGATGTTCATCATTATTAGAGCATTGTCCCAGTGAGGAAAGGATGATGGAGACTATGATTCCCCCACAAGTCGGGATGAGACTCTGGACGAAAAAAAAGAAAAGAGAAGAGGCCAAAAGAAAAAAAAGAAAGAAGGCCCAAATAAAAAAATGAGAGAAAAAGAGAGAAGGGACAATGTTACTATCCTTTTTCCACACTTGTGCTTCAAAGTAGCACCATGATCTTCATGATAGAGAGTCTCCTATGTTGTCACTTTCATAAACTAGTGGGAATTTTACATTATATAACTTGCCTTGTATATTCCAATGGTGGGCTTCCTCAAATTGCCCTAGGTCTTCGTGAGAAAGCAAGTTGGATGCACACCCACTTAGTTTCTTTTGTTGAGATTTCATACACTTATAGCTCTAGTGCATCCATTGCATGGCAATCCCTACTCACTCACATAGCCCATTGATACGCCTAGTTGATGTGAGACTATCTTCTCCTTTTTGTCTTCTCCACAACCACCATTCTATTCCACCCATAGTGCTATGTCCATGGCTCACGCTCATATATGTGTGAAGATTGAAAAAGTTTGAGAACATCAAAAGTATGAAACAATTGCTTGGCTTGTCATCGGGGTTGTGCATGATTTAATATTTTGTGTGATGAAGATAGAGCATAGCCAGACTATATGATTCTGTAGGGATAACTTTGTTTGGCCATGTTATTTTGAGAAGACATGATTGCTTAGTTAGGATGCTTGAAGTATTATTATTTCTATGTCAATATTAAACTTTTATCTTGAATCTTTCGGATCAGAACATTCATGCCACAATAAAGAAAAATTACATTGAGAAATATGTTGGGAAGCATTCCACATCAAAAATTCTGTTTTTATCATTTACCTACTCGAGGACGAGCAGGAATTAAGCTTGGGGATGCTTGATCCGTCTCCAACGTATCTATAATTTTTTATTGTAGCATGCTATGATATTATCTGTTTTGGATGTTAATGGGCTTTATTTTACACTTTTATATTATTTTTGGGACTAACCTATTAACCGGAGGCCCAACCCAAATTGTTGTTTTTTTTGCCTATTTTAGTGTTTCGCAGAAAAGGAATAACAAACGGAGTCCAAACGGAATGAAACCTTCGGGAGCGTTATTTTTGGAACAAACGTGATCCAGGAGACTTGGAGTGGATGTCAAGAAACAATCGAGGAGGCCACGAGGCAGGGGCGCGCCTACCCCGTTGGGCGCGCCCTCTGCCCTCGTGGGCCCCTTGTTGCTCCACCGACCTACTTCTTCCTCCTATATATATCCATATACCTGCAAACATCCAAGAGCACCACGAAACCCTATTTCCACCGTCGCAACCTTCTGTACCCAAGAGATCCCATATTGGGGCCTTTTCCGGAGCTCCGCCGGAGGGGACATTGATCACGGAGGGCCTCTACATCAACTCCATGGCCCCTCCGATGATGTGTGAGTATTTTACTTCAGACCTTCAGGTCCATAGCTAGTAGCTAGATGGATTCTTCTCTCTCTTTTGATCTCAATACAAAGTTCTCCTCCATTCTCTTGGAGATCTATTCGATGTAATCTTCTTTTGCGGTGTGTTTGTCGAGATCCGATGAATTGTGGGTTTATGATCAAGTTTATCTATGAACAATATTTGAATCTTCTCTAAATTCTTTTATGTATGATTGGTTTATCTTTGCAAGTCTCTTCGAATTATCAATTTGGTTTGGCCTACTAGATTGATCTTTCTTGCAATGGGAGAAGTGCTTAGCTTTGGGTTCAATCTTGCGGTGCTCGATCCCAGTGACAGAAAGGGAAATGACACGTATTGTATTGTTGCCATCGAGGATAAAAAGATGGGGTTTACATCATATTGCATGAGTTTATCTCTCTACATCATGTCATCTTGCTTAAGGTGTTACTCTGTTCTTATGAACTTAATACTCTAGATGCATGCTGGATAGCGGTCGATGTGTGGAGTAATAGTAGTAGAAGCAGGCAGGAGTCGGTCTACTTGTCACGAACGTGATGCCTATATACATGATTATACCTAGATATTCTCATAATCATTCGCTTTTCTATCAATTGCTAGACAGTAATTTGTTCACCCACCGCAATACTTATGCTATTTTGAGAGAGGCCACTAGTGAAACCTATGGCCCCCGGGTCTATTCTCCATCACATAAGTTTCCAATCTATTTTATTTTGCAATCTTTACTTTCAATCTATATCATAAAAATACCAAAAATATTTATCTTATTATTATTATCTCTATCAGATCTCACTCTTGCAAGTGGTCGTGAAGGGTTTGACAACCCCTTTATCGCGTTGGTTGCGAGGTTCTTATTTGTTTGTGTAGGTACGAGGTGACTCGCGCGTGGTCTCCTACTGGATTGATACCTTGGTTCTCAAAAACTGAGGGAAATACTTACGCTGTTTTACTGCATCACCCTTTCCTCTTCAAGGGAAAACCAACGCAGTGCTCAAGTGTAGCAGCTAGGCTCGTCAAGTTTAACCTGAGTATTCTGCGTGTGCAAAACTAGTTTGCACCAGTTGTATGTGAACGTAGAGCTTATCACACCTGATCATCACGTGGTGTCTCGGCACGACGAACTATAGCAACAGTGCATACTCAGGGAGAACACTTATACCTTGAAATTTAGTGAGAGATCATCTTATAATGCTACCGCCGAACTAAGCAAAATAAGACGCATAAAGGATAAACATCACATGCAATCAATATAATTTATATGATATGGCCATCATCATCTTGTGCCTTTGATCTCCATCTCCAAAGCACCATCATGGTCACCATCGTCACCGGCTTGACACCTTGATCTCCATCGAAGCATCGTTGTCGTCTCGCCAACTATTGCTTCTACGACTATTGCTACCGCTTAGTGATAAAGTAAAGCAATTACATGGCGATTGCATTTCGTACAATAAAGCGACAACCATATGGCTCCCGCCAGTTGCCGATAACTGTGTTACAAAACATGATCATCTCATACAATAAAATTTAGCATCATGTCTTAACCATATCACATCACAACATGCCCTGCAAAAACAAGTTAGATGTCCTCTACTTTGTAGTTGCAAGTTTTACGTGGCTGCTACGGGCTGAGCAAGAACCGTTCTTACCTACGCATCAAAAAAACCAAAAAAAAATTGCAATGAGAGAGTTGGCAAACGGACGTGAGAGAGTTGTAAATATTGATAGATCGAACGCCAAAATAAAATAAATTGCAGCAAGTTATTTTTGTATTTTTCATTTAGTAGATCTGAAAATAAAAGGCAAATAAAATAGATCGTGAAGGAAAATAATATGAGAAAGAGACTCGGGGGCCGTAGGTTTCACTAGTGGCTTCTCTTGAGAAAAATAGCAATCGATGGGTAAACAAATTACTGTTGGGCAATTGATAGAACTTCAAATACTCATGACGATATCCAGGCAATGATCATTATATAGGCATCACATCCAAGATCCTACATCTACTACTATTACTCCACACATCAACTGCTATCTAGCATGCATCTAGTGTATTAAGTTCATGGAGAAATGGAGTAATGCAATAAGAATGATGACATGATGTAGGCAAGATCTATCTATGTAGAGATAGACCCCATCCTTTTATCCTTAGTAGCAATGACACATGTGTGTCGGTTCCCCTTCCGTCACTGGGATCAAGGACCGTAAGATCGAACCCACTACAAAACACATCTTCCCATTGCAAGATAAATAGATCAAGTTGTCCAAACAAAACCCAAATATCGGAGAAGAAATACGAGGCTATAAGCAATCATGCATATAAGAGATCAAGGAAACTCAAATAACTTTCATAGATATAAAAAGATAGATCTGATCATAAACTCAAAGTTCATCTGATCCCAACAAACACACTGCAAAAAGAGTTACATCATATAGATCTCCAAGAGACCATTGTGTTGAGAATCAAACGAGAGAGAGGAAGCCATCTAGCTACTAACCAAGGACCCGAAGGTCTACAAATAACTACTCACGCATCATCGAAGAGGCACCAATGGAAGTGGTGAACCCCTCTGTGATGGTCTCTAGATTGGATCTAGTGGTTCTGGACTCTGCGGCGGCTGGAATTGATTTTCGTCGACTCCCCTAGGGTTTCTAAAATATTGGGCTGTTTATAGAGCAAAGAGGCGGTCCGGGGGGCACCTGAGGTGGGCACAACCCACCGGGGCGCACCTGGGCCTCCTGGCGCTCCCTAGTGGGTTGTGCTCTCCTCGGAGCACCCCCCCAGACATAGTCGTGGCCCATCAGGTGTCTTCTGGTCCAGAAAAAATCTCCGTAAATTTTCATTGCATTTGGACTCTGTTTGGTATCGATTTTCTGCAATGTAAAAACATGCAAAAAACAGCAAGTGGCACTTGGCACTATGTCAATAGGTTAGTACCAAAAATGATATGAAATGACTAGAAAATGATTATAAAACATCCAAGATTGATAATATAACAGCATGGAACAATAAAAAATTATAGATACGTTGGAGACGTATTAGGGCCATAGGGGAGAGGGGAGGCAGCCCACAAGGGGTGGCCGTGCCCCCCTCCCATAGGGCGTCCAAATTGGACTAGGGGAAGGGGTGAGCCCCATGTCCTTATCCTCTTCCCTCTCCCTTCCCCCTTTCCCCCTCCATTAGAAGGAAAAGAGGGGGGGGGGGCGAATCCTGAGTCCTAGTAGGATTCCCCTCTCCTTGGCGCGCCCCTGGTGGCCAGCCTCCTCCCCTCCTCCTTTATATACGTGGGCAGGGCACCCCTTGGAGACACACCAATTGTTCCAACCCATGCGTGGTGTCTCCCTCCACGGTTTACTCCTCCGGTCATATTCACGTAGTGGTTAGGCGAAGCCCTGCACGGATCACATCACCATCACCATCACAACACCGTCGTGCTGACGAAACTCTCCCTCGACCCTCTGCTGGATCAAGAGTTCGAGGTACGTCATCGAGTTGAACATATGCTGAACTCGGAGGTGCCGTACGTTCGGTACTAGATCGGTTGGATCATGAAGACGTTCGACTACATCAACCGCGTTAGCCTAATGCTTCTGCTTTCGGTCTACGAGGGTACGTGGACACACTCTCCCCCTCTCGTTGCTATGCATCTCCTAGATAGATCTTGTGTGATCGTAGGAAATGTTTGAAATTGCATGCTATGTTACCCAACAGTGGCATCTGAGCCAAGTCTATGCGTAGATGATATGCACGAGTAGAACACAAAGAGTTGTGGGCGATCATAGTCATACTACTTACCACCAATGTCTTACTTTGATTCGGTGGCATTGTTGGATGAAGCGGCCCAGACCAACCTTACATGACCACGTTATGAGACCGGTTCCACCGACAGACATGCAACTTGTTTTGCATAAAGGTGGCTGGCGGGTGTCTATTTTTCCAACTTTAGTTGAATTGACTTTGGCTACGGCCGGTCCTTGTTGAATGTTAAAACAGCACACTCGACGAAAAATCGTTGTGGTTTTGATGCGTAGGTAAGAACAGTTCTTGCTAGAAGCTCGTAGTAGCCACGTAAAACTTGCAACAACAAAGTAGAGGACGTCTAACTTGTTTTTGCAGGGCTTGTTGTGATCTGATATGGTCAAGACATGATGTGATCATGTTTTGTAAAAGTTATCGGCAACTGGCAGGAGCCTTAAGGTGTCGGGGGCGATGCTGATTCCCGCCAACACCTATGGGGACAGGGCCCCTTTCGGTTCGGTGGGGGGCGGAGAGCGCGCAAAGAGCGGATCGAGGCAGTGCACGCGGGGCGATTTTTTACCTAGCTTCGGGCCGCACGGATGCGTAAAACCCTACTGCTGCTTGTCTGTGTATATTAGATTCTTGCTCAGGAGCGATGGACGCTGCCAGAGTGAGCGTGAGGTGTTCTTCTGTGTTCCCGAAATGCGGAACCCTTTCTACGTTGCGCTTGGGCCTCCTTTTATACTCAAGGGGTCACCGACAGGGGGCAACGCAGACAAGAAGGGTAAAAATGGAAAAAGGATGTGGTAGGTATAGCTACCGCTACTGTGGATACAGTGCACCCTACCTAACTCTGACGGCAGGGGACAAGGGCATTAAATGCCTATCTGAGTCTCCTAAACAGTGCAAAAGGTGACCGTTAGGAGCGCCACCGTTTGCCACGATGGGCTTCTCTTCATCTCCGCTTGCCACCACGTACCCCTAGTTGCACGGCCTCCCGCCACGCTCCCAGAGCGACACGTTAGCAGGTGAGCTGGAGCGCGGGCACGCAGTGGGGGTTTCCCGCGGCAAGCTCCTTGCCGCGGCCGTCGTCTTGTCGCGTCCGGAAGCTTGTCGCTCGCCGGATCTTGCCGGGACGCAGGGCGTGTCGCGGCAAGCTTTCTTGGTATGTCTTGAGTGGCCTTCCCGGCAAGCTCCTCTTGCCGGGGTCTCGTCTCTTCCCGGTAAGCTCCCCTTGCCGGGGCCTTGGTTGGCCTTCCCGGCAAGCTCCTCTTGACGGGGCTTTGGCTTGAGTACTTTGTTCTTGAATGGTCTTTAAGGGAACCACGGAGGGTCCTGGCG
>NC_041382.1:159216321-159228598 GCF_002162155.2 Triticum dicoccoides | reverse complement strand
GGGGTAATAGGGTACCCCTACTCTAGTACACCGACAGGAGCCCCCGGGCCTGGGCCATACACGGTGCCGAGCGCTGTTGGGCCAGGCCCAAAACAGTGCATGGGCACGCGCGGCCTAGGTCACGCCGAATCTAACTCCGCTCCCACCGCGCACGCCCAGAACGGCACGCGTCAAATGCGGCGTCTTGGGGGAGATCGTGGGAGTTTGTTCACTTGGGAGGCCGAAATGTCCGCCCCGTCCCTCTTTATAAGCAGGGGAAACAGGGGCACTTCCTCCGTCTTCGCCATTCGCTGTTGCAATCTCAGAAGCCTCCGCCGCCCCCCTCCGCTTCCAAAGTCGAAAGAGAGCAGCGCTCCGCTCCCGTTGCCGCCGCTACCACCAGCGCCGTCAATCTCCCCCACCGCCTCCGCCATGCCTCCGAAGCCTGGGAAGGGGAAGGCCAGGAAGGCCGCGACCGCGAAAGCTGTGAAGTCGACCGAAGCGCAGCGGCTCGAGGCGCTGCGGAAGGAGCGGGCCACCTTCCCCCCCGAGCTCTCCGCGGAGGAGCTGAGGGAGTGGTACTATCTCTTCTAGTCGACGGAGACGCGGGCACATCCGCGCACAAAGGTACTCTCCGTCGTCGCCTCACGAGCAGCTCCAGCTAATGGATATCCTTTCTTCGCCGTGTTCTTCTACTGCGGGCTCTGCCCGCCATTCTCTGATTTCTTCTATGATATTATGAACACCTACGGACTCCACCTCCTTGATTTCACCCCCAACGCTGTTCTGACCATGGCAGTTTTCGCTCATCTATGCGAAAACTTTGTCGGTGTCCACCCCAACGTAGCTCTCTTCCGCCATTTCTTTATGCCTCGTGTCGAGAGAGGGGAACCTCTTGCCGGCGGGATTGCCTGGATCTCGCGGGCCGGCAAGAAGGAGACCTATCTGGAGGGGGAACTCCGCAGCAAGTGGGACGAGTGGAGAGCAGATTGGTGCTGGATTGTAGAAGAGAGCCCGCAGCCGTTCACCGCCTTGCGCCAAGCCCCAACAGTGCGCGGCAATGACTGGAGCGCTCTGTCCGCGGATGACGACAAGCTGACGATCGCCACCACTCGGATCTTGCGTCTCAGGCTTGCCGGGTTGACTGTAGGAGCTGTCGGCGCAGATTTCCTTCGCCGGCGCATCGCCCCTCTGCAGGCGAGGGGGAGGCCTGCCTGGGAATTTGGAGGCCCGGCGGATATAATGAGGTTGCGTCCAGGCCTTAACTTCAATTTCACCGTCCTAGAGTTGGACGGGATGCTTAAGGAGATATTCAAGCATGACCCACAACATCCCGAGTGGTTCAGGTTGCCGGCAGGTGTCGTTCCTCTGTGCAACAACTCCTCGTGCGACCGCATCTGCGCAATGATGCCGTTGTGTGACTCGCACGGGATCGCTCCAACTTGGCAAGAGCCCGCCGGCGACGTCGTGCAGCAGTTCTTTGACAGCTTAGTGGAGGTGGCGGTCAGTGCTGACGAGAAGAAGCTTCTCACCCGCGACACCACTGATCAAGAGATGGAGCGCATCGCCACCAGGGCGGAAGAGGCAGCGGCAGCCGCGGCCGCGGGTGAATTCGGGTTCACCGTGGAGGAAGCGGACGCAGCGTTGGCGATGAGCATTGCCGAACGGGAGCAGCCCGAAGAGGAAGAAGAGCTCGCCGCGCCCGACGCCGAGTCGAACGAGCCTGCCGAGGGTACGAGCGGCCCGCCACCTCCGGGGAGCTTGCCGGGAGCAGGACCCGAAACGCAGCCCCCAGTGCAGCCAAGAAGGCGCCTCAATAGGACCGGGGATGCAGCAGGGCGGCAAGTTGGTCAACAGCCGCAGCGCCGCACGACGCGCTCTACCGCGGCAAGCACGGTCGCCGCGGGGGCGCCTCCCATCGCAGAGGCAACTGGGGCGGGGTCGTCTCGGGCTGGCGCCGCGGTCCCCGCCAAGCGGCCAAGGGATCCCACCTCTTCGCCTCGCCGCGCCGGGAGTGGGCCGAACTTCGACCTCTCCGCGCTCAGTTCCGAGGAGGAAGATGAAGAAGAGTAAGATTCCCTTGCTTGTTCTTGTAGCTCTTCAACTTGTTGATCTTGTCTTGCATCGAATCTGATTCACCCTGGACTCTCCTTTTCAGGACTCTGGCCCAGAGGGCGGCGAAGAGGGCCAAGGCTCAAGTGGTGGTCATCGAGGACGAGCCCACGGTGACGATAGGAAGCGCGCCCGAGACCACCTTGCCGGACCCGACCATCACTTCGCAGAGCAGCCCCCAGCGCAGCCCCCAGCGTAAGCATATGATTTACTTTCTGCTCCTGGGTGCGCGTGGTTGCCCTTTTTTTTCTTTGTTGACATCCGATCTCTGTTTTCTTTGTGCAGGAGCAGAGCAGCTTGATCAGGAGGGCGTGGTGATCTCCTCCGACTCGTCGTCTGCTTCGACTACGCCGCCAAGGGAGGACTCCCTGGCAAGGGAGCGCCCTCCAGTAAGGGAGGAGCCTCCAGCAAGGGAGGAGTTTCCGGCAAGGGACAGCGCTAACGATCCGCCGGTGGTGGAGGCCACAACGGCAGATCCTAGCACAGGTATCCCTTCTTGGCTGAAACTTCCCTTGTAGTCTTCCGCTGATTTCTCTTCTCGAACACTTGTTTGATTTTTCCTTCTTCTTTGGTCGTCAGACCCACCCTCCACGGATCCGATGGAGACCGAGGCGGTCGGCGAAGAAGACGCACGCGGCAATACTGACGATGCTGCGGCCACCGAAGAAGGAGCCGGCGCTAACGTGCCCGCCGGCGAAGAGGACACCAAGGCTGCTGCCGAGGGAGCTGGCGGGGGATCTGGCGATCGCACTGACGGCCCTGAGGCCGCAGGAGTGTCAGGCGCTGCACCAACCGCCGATCCCTCCGCCGCTGCCGCAGCGTCAGGCTCCGAGGAGCCCCAGCCCGAAGCTTATCTGAAGGCTAGCGAGGGTATCTTCATCAAGCTCCCCTGGGCGTCGAGCTCCAGGGCGCCGGTGGAAGGAGAGGCTCTGGATGGGGAGGTGCTTGCCTCCACCGGGTTGTCGATTGTCGACGCGCCGGGAAGCAGCAGTGAAGAGCCCGAGGAGGAGCGGCTGCTGCGTAGGCTCCTGGCGCTCTACCGCGCCCGCCAAGTCAAGTTGGAGTCCTGGGAGGCGCTCGCCGCGAGGGCGAGCGTGGACATAGAGAAGCGTGCGAAGGAGCTCCGGGGTCTTCGTCAAGAGACTCTCCGGGCCTTGGCGGAGGAGCGGGAGCAGCTTGCCGAGGAACGGAAGGCCTTCCTTCTCGAGAAGGCCGAAGCTGAAGAACAGCAGCGGCTCACCGGCGAGAAGCTGTACGCGCGAGAAGGCGAGCTGACTCAGCGGAAAGTGAACCTCGACAGCCACGAAGAGGAGCTTGCCGCGCGCGAACGGGCACTTGGTGGGACGCTCCAAGAGGCAAAGGATGCGGCTGCGACTGCCGAGGCCGCCAAGAAAGAATTGGAGGCAAAGGTGGCGCAGCTAGAAACTGGTCTGAAGGTTGGTGGCGAAGAGCTTGCCGCCCTCAAGCTAGAGCGCGAGAAGGACGCCCTTGCCCACGGTGAGCTGCAGGGCCGACTCGCCGAGAGGGGCAAGGAATTGAGCGCCGCCAAGGGTTCCAACGCCAATCTGACGCTGAAACTGGCCACCTTGACGGAGACGTTGGACAGTGCCAGGAAACGGGAGGCAGACTTGAAGAAGGACATCGAGGCCAACGAGGTGCTGCTTGCGAGGGCCGCCGAAACCCAGAATCTTCTCAGAGATACTGTGGAGCTCTGGACGGAGGGCCTCGTGGACATTGCTGCAGTCATCGAAGAGGAGCTGGTGCAATTGGGGGTGGAAGGCTTCGGATACTCCTCCGAGGAGAACCTCCAACCCAGCGCCAAGCTCACTTTGTTCTTCAAAGGCATGGCGGTGGCACTCCAGCAACTCCGGGAACGGATCCCGAAGTAGTTGGCCAACGAGTCACGCTCGATTTGTGCCGGAGTTCTGGAGAAGGTGCTAGTGAAGGTGGCCTTCCGCAATCCGGGCCTCAACCTCACCAACGTCCTCAGGAAGCTGCCGGCGGACGCTGATCTTGACGCACTTAAGGCCCTCGTAGCACCCATCGTCGACAGCGTGAACGAGGTCAAAAGGGTTGACGGCGATCGCGTAGATTAGGCCGTCCGTTTGCTTCCTTTCTTGTCGTTGCCAGTCATGTCATGGGAACACTTTATTAGGGGCGCGACATGTTATTCTTGTAATATAACTCTATCTTAGGTAAAACATTGATGTGTTACTTCCTTTACTCGACTCTTGGCTTTGTATGGTCCTACCCTACGCTTTTTAGGGAAACTTGTCGGTGTAGGTATTCTTGCCGCGAGCGCCGAGTGCGGAACTTCAGTAGCCTGCTGGCGAGGCCGCTACCGACAAGCAACCTTGTCGCAACTAGTTGCAGCTCACTTAAGTTGTTGAGTGGACTCGAAACGAAGTAAGGGCGCTAGCGGCTCACTTAAGTTGCTGAGCGGACTCGAAGCAAAGTAAGGGCGCTAGCAGCTCACTTAAGTCGTTGAGCGGACTCGAAACAGAGTAAGGGCGCAACTAGCTGTGAATTGGTTCCTCCGCGCACAGGTTTTCCATACAAAGCACGGTCGTTCAAGGAAAATAACTCAAAAACTGATCGCTCAAGCTTTAGCAACTTAGCTTTTCTGTCGTCTGCTTCCCGGCAAGGAGAAACTCCTCTCTTTTTTTGAACGGCCTGGTCCACACCATTATCCTCTCCTTCCCCCCCGGTAAACCTTGTGAGCGAGGGAACCTTCCTTCTTTTGAGAAAGAGACAGAGAAATAAATCAATGATATGGAGCCTTGGGCTCGTTATCACTTACCGGGGCTTGGTGCTGCACAAAGTGTCAGATAATATATGCGAAAAAGAATCATAGCATAAGGAAACTGACAAGATGTGCGGTGCACATGAACTTTACTAGTGCACGGGGTCTGCGCCCGGCTCTGTACAAAGGATTACATGCAACAGCGGCAAGACTTGTACAGAAAGGTGGTTGCCGGACAGGGTCCGACAACCGCGCCTTATGGGTAAAACTTACGAAGATGCTCGATGTTCCAGGAGTTGCTCACCGGAATGCCATCTTCGGTCTCAAGGCGGACAACGCTGGGCCTAGTGACTCGTTTCACCCGATAAGGGCCTTCCCACTTCGGCGTCAACTTGTTGGAATTCTTGGCCGACTGAACGCGCCGAAGAACAAGGTCGCCTTCCTCGAGACTCCTGGCATTGACTCTGCGGCTATGGTAGCGGCGCAGAGCTTGCTGGTAGCGAGCGGCTCGCACAGCAGCCTGGAGACGGTCTTCCTCAAGGAGCAACGCGTCATCTTGGCGCAGCTGCTCTTGCTCGAGCTGATCATAAGGAGCACTCGAGGTGACCCGTATACGAGTTCCGTGGGGAGAACTGCCTCTGCTCCATAGATTAGAGCGAAGGGTGTCTGGCCAGTGGCTCGATTTGGCGTCGTCCTGATCGACCAAAGAACCACCGGCAGCTCCTCGATCCAGTTTCTTCCGCACTTGCGCAGTCTGTCGAAAGTTCTGGTCTTGAGGCCTTGCAGCACTTCAGCGTTTGTCCTCTCTGCTTGACCGTTGCTTCTTGGATGAGCAACAGAAGCGAAACAGACCTTGGCGCCAAGATCTTGGACGTACTGCATGAAGGTGCGGCTCGTAAATTGCGTGCCGTTGTCGGTGATGATCCTGTTCGGGATCCCGAAACGGCAAACAATCGACCTGAAGAACTTGACTGCTGACTGTGCTGTCACCTTCCTCACTGGTTCCACTTCCGGCCACTTTGTGAACTTGTCGATTGCAACGTACAAGAACTCAAAGCCCCCGACTGCTCGGGGGAAGGGGCCGAGGATGTCGAGCCCCCAGACCGAAAATGGCCAGGATAAAGGGATCATCTGGAGAGCTTGAGCTAGCTGGTGTATCTGTTTGGAATGGAACTGGCACGCTTCACACTTGGTTACTTGCGCAGTTGCATCCTGGAGGGCTGTTGGCCAGAAGAAACCTTGTCAGAATGCTTTGCCGACAAGTGCTCTTGCGCCAATGTGGTGACCACATAGGCCTCCATGTATCTCTGCCAACAGCCGTTGCCCATCTTCCCGGCGAATGCACTTCAATTTCACACCGTTGAGTCTTATTCTGTACAGTGTGCTGTCGACAAACTTGTACATACTTGACTGCCGGGCTACTTTTTCAGCTTCTTCTTGCTCTTCGGGAAGCTCTCCTGTCTGGAGGAAACGGACAATCGGCTGCGCCCATGCCGGAGCTTGCGGCTCGACAACAAGGACTAAAGGCATGCCTGTTGCTGCGGGAACATCCGCTTCTACGGCAAGAACCTGTGATTCTGCCGGAGCGTGATGTTCCCCGGCAAGCTTGCCGGAGCAAAACTTGTCGGGAGCGTTTGCTTCGACGGAACAAATTGCAAGGTTTGCCGGAGCAGACTGCCCCTCAGCATCGTTGGCGTTGATCTTGGGGACTTTCTTGGCGGCGGCTTCGGGGTGCTCTGCTGGAAAGTAGTCACCTGAAACCAACTTCCTCTTTTTATTCTGTCCAGTTGATGGTGCCACGGAAGGTTGAGTCAGCTTGAGCACAAAGATCCCTGGTTCCACAGGCAACTTTAGTGCAGCGCATTTCGACAGGCCATCAGCAATGTCATTTTGAGCTCTTGGGATATGCTCCATTTGCAGGCCGTCAAAGCGCTCTTCTAGCTTCCTCACTTTATCAACATATGCTTCCATCAACGGGCTCTGGTAGTTCTTGTTCACTTGGCGGATGACAAGCTGTGAGTCACCCCTGATTACGAGCTTCTTGATCCCAAGGTCGGCTGCTATTCTAAGACCGGCAAGCAATCCTTCATACTCTGCAGTATTGTTGGTTGCTTGCTCTTTGGGAAAGTGCATCTAGACTATGTATTTGAGGTGCTCTCCGGTGGGTGCGATAAGAAGCACGCCAGCACCGGCGCCTTGCAGCGAGAAGGCACCATCAAAGTACATCAGCCACTCTTTGCTTGTCTCCTTGACGGGGATGCTCGTCTCCGGAATTTCTTCATCTGGAGTTGGCGTCCACTCTGCTATGAACTCTGCCAATGCCCTGCTTTGGATAGTTGCAGTGCTCTCAAACTTGAGGCCAAAGCTTGACAGTTCCAAGGCCCACTCGACTATCCTGCCTGTTGCTTCTAGATTCTGCAGTATCCTTTTCAGCGGAAAGCGAGTGACGACTGTGATCTCGTGTGCCTGGAAGTAATGGTGCAGCTTTCTCGAGGCCATGAGAAGGCCGAAAAGCAGTTTTTGCACACCAGAGTATCTCGACCTAGCCCCTTGGAGAAGGGAGCTGACAAAGTAAACTGGGCGCTGCACCACCTTCTTCTGCACGTCCTTGCACATCTGCGCAGATTCTTCTTCGTCGGGACCAGAGCTTGCCGGACCAGAGCTTGCCGGACCAGAACTTGTTGGAGAAGCCCCCTGCTTGTCGTTGGATTCACTTGCTACGATTGCCGGCTCATCATCTGCCTCTCTCTCCGCTACTAACGCAGCACTAACCACTTGATTGGTTGCCGCTAGGTACAACAGCAACTTCTCTTGTGGCTTAGGTGCGACAAGTATTGGAGTGGAGGACAGGTACCTCTTCAAGTCCTGCAGCGCAGCCTCCGCTTCCGGAGTCCATTTCATTGGACCTGCCTTTTTCAATATTTTGAAAAATGGCAGGGCGCGCTCAGCAGACTTAGAGATAAACCTGCTGAGAGCAGCCACGCAACCGGCAAGCCTTCGCACATCCTTGACGCGCTTCGGTGCTTCGATCTGCTCGATGGCCTTAATCTTGTCGGGGTTCACTTCAATTCCCCGCTGAGATACAAAGAACCCGAGAAGCTTGCCGGAAGGGACTCCAAACACGCACTTCTCGGGGTTGAGCTTGAGGTTGATTTTGCACAGATTTGCAAAAGTTTCTTCTAAATCTTGAATCAGGGTAGCCTTGTCCTTGCTCTTGACCACTATATCATCCATGTAGGCTTCCACATTTCTGTGTATCTGTGGCTCAAAGGCGACGTGGACTACTCTTGCAAATGTTGAACCAGCATTCTTCAACCCAAAAGGCATCCGTACAAAACAGTATGTGCCACAAGGGGTGATGAATGCGGTTTTCTCCTCATCCCCTTCTGTCATGAAGATTTGATGGTATCCTGAATACGCATCAAGAAATGAAAGCAAATCACATCCAGCTGTGGAGTCAACAATCTGGTCAATGTGTGGCAAGGGAAATGGATCTTTGGGACAAGCTTTATTGACATCAGTGAAGTCTATACAAAGCCTCCATTTCCCGTTTGCCTTGCGCACGATACAGGATTGGCCAGCCACGTGGGATGGAGCACTCCTCTAACAAGGCCTGCTGCTTCCAATTTCCTGATTTCTTCTGCAATGAACTCTTGGCGCTCCACCGCTTGCTTCCTGACTCTCTGTTTGACGGGCCGCGCATGAGGATAGACGGCAAGGTGGTGCTCGATTACTCTCCTGGGAACACCGGGGATATCAGACGGTTGCCATGCAAACACGTCGACATTCGCCCGCAGGAAAGCAACGAGCACGCTTTCCTATTTGGGGTCAAGCGTGGCACTGATGGTGAAGGTACCACCAGTGCCGTCCTCCTTGGCGGACACCTTCTTGGTCTCGGGTGGAGCTGCCATCGTCTTCTTGCACTTGCCAGTGGAGCTCGATGGTGCATCCTCGACGGTAGCGCAGCACTCTGAAGAGGTGCGCTTGCCGGAGTGGGCATCAGAGCTCTTGCTGGACTTGGCCTTCTTCTTCCCCCCGGGAGCTTCAGTGGCAAGTGTATGGTGATCAGCTGCGGCTGCTGCTTCCCGGTAGATCTTGTCGGCGCAGATAAGGGCATCCTTCTTGTCGCCGGGGACATAGATGACACTTATCGGGCCTGGCATCTTGAGCACGTTGTAAGCATAGTGAGAGGCTGCCATAAACTTGGCGAGCGCTGGACGGCCCAGGATTCCATTATAGGGCAATGGAAAATCGGCAACGTCAAACGTGACCCTTTCAGTTTTGAAATTCAGCTCGCTGCCAAATGTGATCGGCAGCGTGATCTTCCCTTTCAGCTTGCTCCTTCCCGGGTTGATTCCTTGGAATGTGCCGGTCTCTTCGAGCTCGCTGTCAGGGATCTGAAGTTTGTGAAGGACCGCGGAGGAGATGAGATTCAAGCCGGCACCGCCGTCAACTAGCATCTTTGTGAACTTGAGGTTGCGGATAGTTGGTGAAACCAACATCGGCAAGCACCCGACCGCAGTTACGTGATCAGGGTGATCCCCAATGTCGAAGATGATAGGCGTGCTGGACCATTTCAGGGGCTTGCATGACACTATGGATGGCTCTGCTGCATTCACTTCCCGCATCCACTGTTTGAGCTGGCGGTGCGAAGTATGCAGAGAGGCGTCACCGTCAACGCACAGGACCTCTGTGGCTTTCTAAAATTCCTGCTCATCGGTCTCATCATCATCCACATCTTCGTCATCGTCGTCATCTTCATCCTTGTCACGGCCGCGGGGAGGCCTGTCTCCTTGCCGCTGCTTGGCCTTGCCGCGGCGTCCCCCCCGGCCGGGGCGCTTCTTGCCGGATTCACCAGTTCTTTCCTGGGCCTTCTCTTTGTCGCGTCGCTCGTATTCAGCTTTCTGTTGCTCAGCGAGCTGTTCGACCTTCTTGCAGTTCTAGAGATCGTGACCCTTGGTGCGGTGAATCTTGCAATACTGCCTGCCGGAGTTGTCCTGCTTGTCGGCGGCCGCCACAGGATGGGCCTCCTTGTCGGAGCCACCAGCCTTAGCTTCCTTGGCGCCACCTCCGTTGCCGGTCTGCTCAACAGCTAGCACTTCCTTACCCTTGTTCCTTCTATAGTTCCGCCGCCGGCCTTTCCTTGCCGGGGCGGCATCCTCACTGTCAGATCCTCCTGCTCCTGTACTCTCTCCGGGGAGCCTCCTCCCCTCTTCAGCACGTGCACACTTGTCAGCCAGGGCGTAAAGTCGCTGACATCTCTGATCTTACACATCGCCATCTCCTCCCTCATCCTTCGATTTCGCATGTTCTGATGGAACGCGCTAATGATCGCGGCGGGGTGGACGTCTGGGATGTTGTGCTGCACACGGCTGAATCTTTGAATGTACTTGCGCAGTGGCTCTCCTTCCTTCTAGGCGAGCAGATGAAGATCGCTCTCTTGGCCATGTGGCTTGTGGCTGCCTGTAAAGGCGCCGACAAACTGATGGCACAGATCAGCCCAGGAAGATATGGAGTTGTCCGGCAAGTGCATGAGCCAGGACCTGACATTGGGCTTGAGCACCAGCGGGAAGTAGTTGGCAAGGATCTTGTCATCTCGTCCCCCGGCAGCTTGTACTGCAATGGTGTAGATGCTGAGGAACTCCGACGGATGCGTCTTGCCGTCGTACTTCTCCGGCACGTCTGGCTTGAAATTCTTTGTGCTGGGCCACTGGACTTGCCGCAGCTCACGGGTGAACGCAGGACAACCTACCGCGTACGGCAGATCGCCTGGCTCCCCTGGCGCATGCATGTCAACAGTAAGCCCATCGCGCTTGTCGGATTGACGCCGTGCTTCTCTTCGGTGCTCGATGCGGGTTCGAGCGTCTTCTTTTTGTCGCTCATGGAGAAGTTGGCGCTGGTCGCGACGATCTCGTGGGTCAGACGACGCGGTGGAGCCGCTGTTGGGGTGGACCCGGCGAGTCGGCGATTTTGGCCTTCGTAGTGGAGAGTGCATGGAAGTCACACCTCCCTCAGTCTTGTCGCCATCGGCTCACGTCTGGTTGTCCTGCCGCGGCAGCGAGGTGCTTGGTCGCCGCGTAGTGTCGCTGTTGGCGAAGCCGATGAGGCTCTGGATAGTGGCCCTCCATTCGTCGGTCTTGTCCGCCGTCGGAGGATAGTCCAGGAGCAGCTGGGCCCGCGCCAAGGATTCTGCTGGGGTGGTGGGCGGCAGAGGTGAACGGTGCGAGGAGAGGGGCGTGCTCGGACTCCTAACCAAGTTAGAAGGAGCAGCGTCCCGTGCCGGCGACCGTACCTCGCTGGGGCCAGCATGCTGGCGTGCATGCTGGTCTTGAACGCCGCGCGAACCACCAGCTTGATCTCGGGTCAGCGGGCGTATGGCGCTGCGAACGCTAAGACGCTGCTGGTCCCGCGCCTCCTGAGAGGGACGCGGAGCGCGCATGGACGCTGAGGTCTGTGCTGCCTTGTCCTTGGACTTGGCAGCGCTGTGGGCACCTTCGTCGACGCCCATTCCTCCCCCTACCTGGCGCGCCACATATGTCGGGGGCGATGCTGATTCCCGCCAACACCTATGGGGACAGGGCCCCTTTCGGTTCGGTGGGGGGCGGAGAGCGCGCAAAGAGCGGATCGAGGCAGTGCACGCGGGGCGATTTTTTACCCAGCTTCGGGCCGCACGGATGCGTAAAACCCTACTGCTGCTTGTCTGTGTATATTAGATTCTTGCTCAGGAGCGATGGACGCTGCCAGACTGAGCGTGAGAGTGTTCTTCTGTGTTCCCGAAATGCGGAACCCTTTCTACGTTGCGCTTGGGCCTCCTTTTATACTCAAGGGGTCACCGACAGGGGGCAACGCAGACAAGAAGGGTAAAAATGGAAAAAGGATGTGGTAGGTATAGCTACCGCTACTGTGGATACAGTGCACCCTACCTAACTCTGACGGCAGGGGACAAGGGCATTAAATGCCTGTCTGAGTCTCCTAAACAGTGCAAAAGGTGACCGTTAGGAGCGCCACCGTTTGCCACGATGGGCTTCTCTTCATCTCCGCTTGCCACCACGTACCCCTAGCTGCACGGCCTCCCGCCACGTGCGCTCTGGGAGAGTCCCAGAGCGACACGTTAGCAGGTGAGCTAGAGCGCGGGCACGCAGTGGGGGTTTCCCGCGGCAAGCTCCTTGCCGCGGCCGTCATCTTGTCGCGTCCGGAAGCTTGTCGCTCGCCGGATCTTGCCGGGACGCAGGGCGCGTCACGGCAAGCTTTCTTGGTATGTCTTGAGTGGCCTTCCCGACAAGCTCCTCTTGCCGGGGTCTCGTCTCTTCCCGGTAAGCTCCCCTTGCCGGGGCCTTGGTTGGCCTTCCCGGCAAGCTCCTCTTGCCGGGGCTTTGGCTTGAGTACTTTGTTCTTGAATGGTCTTTAAGGGAACCACGGAGGGTCCTGGCGGTCACCCGGCAA
>NC_041382.1:159156323-159215939 GCF_002162155.2 Triticum dicoccoides | reverse complement strand
GGTAATAGGGTACCCCTACTCTAGTACACCGACATATGGCTGTCGCTTTATTGTATGAAATGCAATCGCCATGTAATTGCTTTACTTTATCACTATGCTTTAGCAATAGTCATAGAAGCAATAGTTGGTGAGACGACAACGATGCTACGATGGAGATCAAGGTGTCAAGCCGGTGACGATGGAGATCTTGACGGTGCTTTGGAGATGGAGATCGAAGGAACAAGATGATGATGGCCATATCATGTCACATATTTTGATTACATGTGATGTTTATCTTTTTTGCATCTCATTTTGCTTAGTACGGTGGTAGCATGATAAGATGATCCCACACCAAACTTCAAGGTATAAGTGTTGTTGCTGAGTATGCACCGTTGCTACAGTTCATCATGCCGAGACACCACGTGATGATCGAGTGTGCTAAGCTCTACGTTCACATACAATGGGTGTAAGACAGTTTTGCACATGCAAAATACTCAAGTTCAACTTGACGAGCCTAGCATGTACAGACATGGCCTCGGAACACTGAGACCTAAAGGTCGAACGTGAATCATATAGTAGATATGATCAACATAGAAATGTTCACCATTGAAAACTACTCCATCTCACGTGATGATCGGACATGGTTTAGTTGATATGGATCACGTGATCATTTAGATGACTAGAGGGATGTCTATCTAAGTGGGAGTTCTTTAGTAATGTGATTAATTGAACTAAAATTTATCATGAACTTAGTCTTGATAGTTTTTGCATATCTATGTTGTTGTAGATCAATGGTCCGTGCTACCGTTACCTTGAATTTTAAATGCGTTCCTAGAGAAATCTAAGTTGAAAGATGATGGTAGCAACTACATGGACTGGGTCTGTAACTTGAGGATCATCATCATTGCTGCATAGAAGAATTACGTTCTTGAAGCACCGCTAGGTGCAAGGCCTGCTGTAGGAGCAACACCGGTGGTTACGAACGTCTCGCAAGCTAAATCTGATGACTACTTGATAGTTCAGTGTGCCATGCTTTACGGATTAGAATCGAGACTTCAAAGATGTTTTGAACGTCATGGAGCATATGGATATTCTAGGAGTTGAAGTTAATATTTCAAGCAAATGCCCAAGATGAGAGATTTGAAGTCTCCAACAAGTTCTATTGCTGCAAGATGGAGGAGAACAGTTCTGTCAGTGAACACATACTCAGAATGTCTGGGTACCATAAACACTTGACTCAGCTGGTAGTTAATCTTCCGGATGATAGTGTCATTGACAGAGTTCTTCAATCACTGCCACCAAGCTATAAAGGCTTCATGATGAACTACAATATGCAAGGGATGGAAAAGACAATTCCCGAGCTCTTCGTAATGCTTAAGGCTGCAGAGGTAGAAATCAAGAAGGAGCATGAAGTGTTGATGGTTAACAAGACCACTAGTTTCAAGAAAAAGGGCAAAGGTAAGAAGGGGAACTTCAAGAATAATAGCAAGCAAGTTGTTGGGACTGGGAAAAAGCCCAAGTCTGGACCTAAGCCTGATACTGAGTGCTTCTACTGCAAAGCGACTGGTCACTAGAACCGGAACTGCCCCAAGTATTTGGTGGATAAGAAGGATGTCAAAGTGAAAGGTATATTTGATATACATGTTATTGATGTGTACGTTACTAATGCTCGTAGTAGTGTCTGGGTATTTGATACTGTAAGTGCATCTAGTGCCACCCCTAGTTGGTTTTGGAGTATTGACGACAAACCTAGTTGAGGGACTAATGTGTTTGTGAGAATTGCAGGATAACACACGTAGAAGTCCCTCATTGATTCGGTTTTCCTACCAGAGATGACCCCTAAAAATGTATGAAGACATTGAAGTCAAAGGTGGTATATGAAGATATTCACATTGAAGACTATGACAAGAGAAGACACCACATGAAGCCTATGGAGCTCGAAGACTTAGATCTTTCGTAGTTCTCCTTCTTTTGTGTTGAGTCATAGGAACCACCGTACTGTTAAGTGGGGTCCAAGAGAACCAGTCAGAATGACTGAAGTGATTCCTAACCAAAACCTATGTCTTCGAGTGAAGACTATGAGAGCGAATCTTGTCCAAAGTCGGACAAGTCAGCTTTGCTTGCAGCCCAAGTAAAGTTGCCGTGTGAGTTTGAAATCTGACCCTTGGAACACGTGTCAGTTCCTTAGTGACCCAGGGTCATTTCGGACAAATCAGGTCGGGTTGCCAAGTGGCTATAAATAGCCCACCCCCTACAACCATAAACGGTTGGCTGCTCAGATTGAGAGTACGGCTTTTGTCGTTTGAGAGCAACCCACCTCGAAGCCTTTGAGAGAGATTTCCTTGCGAGGATAAAGCCCTAACCACCCAGAGCCAAAGATAATTGGGCATCACTTAAGTCTTCTTGTCTGTGTGATCTGAAGACTTATTACACTTGAGGACTGTGCATCCTCCAGCAGGTTAGGCATCGCGTTCTGAGCATCCAAGAGACATTGTGGATTGCCGGTGAATGAAGTCTGTGAAGGTTTGGGAGTCTACCTTGAAGACTTACCAGAGTGATTGGGCGAGGTCTGTGTGACCTTAGCTCAAGGGGAATACGGTGAGGACTGGGTGTCCTGAGCTGCGTGTTCAGGACTGGGTGTCCGGGACTGTGTGTCCTAAGGTTTAAATACCTAGCCGCCCCAACCAAACGTACAGTTGTCACATCAACTGGAACTGGTCCAACAAATCATTGTCTTCAACGAGTCACTGGTTTCATATTCCCTTCCCTTTACTTACTGTCACTCCTTGTGAAGTCATTGTATGTTTGCACTATCTTTTGTCTTCACTGAGTGACTGCGTGTTCTGTCTGGCTTCACAACATCTTCCTACCTGATCCTTACTACATTGCTGCTATTAGTCATTGTGCTTTCACTCTATTCAATACTTGACTATGGCTCGCCTAGTGTAGTCTACCTTCCGCTGCAGGGTATTAGGTTTATTTCTATCGTTTGTCTTCATAACTCCCACGTTTTGAAGACTTTCATAAAAATCGCCTATTCACCCCCCCTCTAGTCGATATAACGCACTTTCAATTGGTATCAGAGCAAGGTGCTCCCTTGTTCTGTGTGATTCAGTTTAACCACCTGGAGTTTTAGCTATGTCGACTGCAGGGATAATTAAAGTCTCCGCTGCGTGCCCTGTCTTCGATGGAACTGAATATCCCTACTGGAAGAATAAGATGCGTATGCATCTTGAAGCCATTGATGTCGACCTATGGTATGTCATCGAAAACGGCGTTCCCAAGGCTGGAGAAGGTGTCACTACTGCTGATGTCAAGAAATTTGTTCAACTGGACTCTACTGCCAAGAATATGATTTGTGGTCACCTGACCAAAGGACAGTATGGCCGTGTGAGTGCTTTGAAGACATCTAAGCTGGTCTGGGACTAGCTCTCCAAGGTCAATGAAGGCATCTCAACCCAGAGAGATCAGAGAATCAGTGTCTTTCGCAACCTCTTCAACCGCTTCAAGCGAAATGACAATGAGAATGTCCACTACACATTTGACCGACTCACTGACATCACAAATGAGCTTCAAGCCCTCGGCGCTACTGAGATCACCAAACATGAAGTCGTCAAGACACTACTGAGATCACTTGATAGTTTGTTTGACATCCTAGCCCTGATGATTCAAGAACGTCCTGATTTCAAGACACTCGATCCATCTGACATACTTGAGAGGCTCAACACACATGAGTTTCAGCTTTCTGAGAAAAGAGATATCTACGGTCCAAACTATGGGCGAACTCGTGCCTTGAAGGCAAAAGCTGTCTCCTCATCTGAAGAAGAATCGGACAGCAGTTCTGATGATCCTGAAGACATTGGAAGGGAACTTGCTATGCTTGTGAAGAAGTTCCAAAAATTCACCAAGAAGAAAGGTTTCAGAAAGTCTTCCCGATCAAGCTCAAGGAATGATGAAGCTTCTGCTCATGACTACAAGAAGAAAACATGTCACAAGTGCAAGAAACTTGGCCACTTCACCTCTGAGTGTCCACAGTGGGACAATGAGAACAAAAAGAAGAAGAAGAGCAAGGAATATGATTCTGACGACAAGAAGAAGAAGAAATACTCAAAGTCTTCTTCCAAGTCTTCCTCAAAGTCTTCATCACACAAGAAGAGCTCATCTGGCAAGGCACGTGCATTTGTTGGCAAGGAAATGGATTTAGAGGAGGAGTCCGCTTCTGAGGAGGCGGAGGTGGAGTCTGAGGAGGAATCTGATTCAGGCGTCGCAAGTCTGGCTACAGCATACATTGCCAAGTCCATCTTCAATACTGAACACAATGACCTCATCACCGACACCGATGCAAATGACAAGGACTACTCCGCTTCTACCTACTGCTTCATGGCACGCGGTGCCAAGGTAAACACATGCACTACTCACTATCAAACATCTAGTGACGATGACTCTGATTGTGATTCAAAACCCAGCTACAAAACACTTGCTAAAATTGCAACTGAACAACAGAAAGCTATGGAACATATTCAAAAACTGTTAGACAGAAGCGATGATCTATTAGGTGCTGAAATGACTCGGTCTGAATCCTTAATTGAAGACATAAAAAATCTTCACGTTAAGTATTAGGAACTTGAAAGTCGTCATGAAACTCTCTCAACAACTCATGAAAAGCTTTCCTATGATTATCTTCAAAGGAAACAAGATCTTGAGAAATTGAGAGTGGTTCATGAAGATCTTCAAAAGGAAAACGAGTCACTTCGCGCCAAACAGATCAGTCCCGCTCAGGAAGGATTTGAACCACCATGTCTTAAATGCATTGAGCGTGATAATGCTACTTCTGTTGCTGAATGTTCTACTGCTATTACTGTTGCAATATCTTCAAATGTTGATGTGGTAACTAACCCCTCTGCTGAGGATACCACTGCTATTGCTGATGAGAATGCTAGGTTGAAGACATTGCTTGAAACAGGGATGTACAAAAGTCTTAAAGGGCATCAGACACTATGTGATGTCCTCAAAAAGCAGATACTGAACCGAAACCCGAGGAAAGAGGGTGTTGGGTTCGTAAGTAAAATGAATGCTGATGGCTCTTATTGGAAACCTGAGCAGTACCCCAAAACCATGTGGGTTGCTGCAAAGGAACCTTCAGCAGACCCATCCAATCTATCTGGCTTCACTTGTGCTAGCCCCATTATCATTGATGAATCCTTTGATGCAAACTATATACTGTTTAAGAATCAGAATGGTGAAGTGTTTGCCAGGTACATTGGCACTAACTGGAGGAATGGACCGCCTATGAAGAAGATCTGGGTTCTGAAAAGATGTCTGGAGAATCTTCCTGTGAATGTCATCATGACACCTCACGTGAAGAAGACAAACCTCAGACCAAAGGCTTCATACGGTCCAAAGGCTTCATACAGACAGAGGACTCACCTGAGTCGCACTAACGCAAATGTTTTGCAGGGAAACCATACTCAGGCATATGAATATGAGAGCGGTTCATCAAACCGCCATGTTCATAAGACCAAGAATTATTCTGCTTATTCTTATGAGTACTATTGTGCACCTGCAAGACTGTTTGCTAGGGCTCCAAAGCCAAAATTCTCAGATGCTGCACTTAGACTTATTGCTCCTCAGCCACCCTTGAAGATGTGGGTGGCTAAGAAAGCTTAACTCTCTTTTGCAGGGAAAGGTCTCCAGCAGAAAACCAAAATCGTCTGACGCCATTGCTGGGGACCTTAAACATCTTGTAGGGCGCAAGATCAAATGCCCGAATGGTCTTACTATGTACTTCATTCCTGAATCGCTTGCTACTCTCCCTATTAGTCCTAATCTGGATCTAAGCTTTCATAACCCATTGGTTCGTCAAATGTTTTTGCTTCACAATGCTCTTGGTGAAGCCTGTCCCCCTAACTGCACTGTAGGGTACAACACCAGCGTCTTCAGAATGGATTATTGATAGTGGGTGTACAAATCACATGACTGGCAAAAGAAGTCTTCTTATGGACTCAACCTTACGTCCATCCGACAAGAGCCACATCACATTTGCTGACACTGGTAAAAGTAAGGTATTGGGTCTAGGTAGAGTTGCAATCTCAAGGGATCAACACATGGATAAAGTCATGCTTGTTGAATCCCTTGGCTTCAACTTAATGTCTATCTCAATGCTTTGCGATTTGAACATGATCGTAATATTTGGAAAATATCGTTGCCTTGTACTAATGGAATCTGACAAGTCTCTAGTGTTTGAAGGGTATCGAAAAGATGATCTGTACGTAGTAGATTTCTCAGCAGGACCACAACTTGCCGTATGTCTTCTAGCAAAAGCTTCAGAATGCTGGCTCTGGCATCGGAGGCTTGGGCATGCTGGCATGAGGAACCTCCATACCCTGGCAAAGAAGAAGCATGTCATAGGCATTGAGGGCGTCAAGTTCAAGAAAGATCACTTATGCGGTGCCTGTGAAGCAGGGAAGATGACGAGGGCCAAACATGCCTCGAAGACAATCATGACCACTACTCGACCCTTCGAACTGCTTCACATGGATCTTTTCGGTCCCACTCATTACTCAACTCTTACTACTACGGCTTTCCTTTATGGATTCGTTATTGTTCATGATTATTCTAGATACACTTGGGTGCACATAATCCTTTACAAGACTGAAGTGCAGGATGTCTTCAGATGCTTCGCAAATCGAGCTATGAACAATTATGGCGCAAAGATAAAGCACATCAGAAGTGACAATGGCACTGAATTCAAGAACACTGGCCTTGATACATATCTTGATACCTTGGGCATCACACATGAATTCTCAGCCCCGTACACGCCACAGCAGAATGGCATCGTCGAACGCAAGAACAGAACACTCATTGAGATGGCCAGAACGATGCTAGATGAATACAAGACCCCAAGAAAATTCTGGCCTGAAGCCATTGATACTGCATGCCATACAATCAATCGTATTTATCTTCACAAGCTTCTGAACAAGACATCTTATGAGCTCCTTACTGGCAAGAAGCCAAATGTCAGTTACTTCAGAGTATTTGGCTCAAGGTGCTGGATCAAGGACCCACATCACACCTCAAAGTTTGCACCAAAAGCACATGAGGGCTTTATGCTTGGATATGGAAAGGATTCGCACTCCTACAGAGTCTTCAATCTCTTTCACTACAAAATAGTTGAAACCGTGGATGTGCGGTTCAATGAGACCAATGGTTCACAAAGAGAGCAACTGCCAAATGTGCTAGATGAAGTTCCATCCAGTGAATCAATCAAGCTAATGGGAACTGGAGAAATTATACCTTCTGAAGCTCATCCTAAAAAAGAACTTATCATCTCAGCACCTGATCAACATGAAGACAATGCTCAGCCTGAAGACATTCCTTCTAACAACGACAATGATCAGCAAGAGCAAAATCTTCGCCCTGTACATCCTCGCGTTGCCAATGAAGTGCAGATTGAAAGAATAATTGATAGCATCAATGCACCCGGTCCACTCACTCGTTCAAGGGCAACTCAGCTAGCAAATTTCTGTGGGCACTTCGCATTCGTCTCAATAACAGAACCCAAGAAAGTTGAAGAAGCCTTCATGGAACCTAAATGGATTCAAGCTATGCAAGAAGAGCTTCAACAGTTTGAGCTGAATAATGTATGGGAACTAGTTAAGCGTCCTGATCCACGGAAGCACAATATAATAGGCACCAAATGGATATACCGCAACAAGCAAGATGAGCATGGTCAAGTTGTCAGAAACAAAGCTCGTCTCGTTGCTCAAGGATATACTCAAGTGGAAGGCATTGACTTCGATGAAACATTTGCTCCTATGGCTAGACTTGAAGCCATACGCATACTGCTAGCCTATGCAAATCATCATAACATACTTCTATCTCAAATGGATGTGAAGAGTGCTTTTCTCAATGGCAAGATTGAAGAAGAAGTGTATGTTGCACAACCGCCTGGCTTTGAAGATCCAAAACATCCTGACATAGTATACAAGCTCAACAAGGCACTGTATGGCCTCAAACAGGCCCCTCGGGCCTGGTATGGCACACTCAAATACTTCCTGAAGAGCAAAGGCTTCATACCTGGTTCCCTAGACCCCACTCTCTTCACGAAGACATCTGATGGTGAACTGTTTGTGTGCCAAATATATGTGGATGACATTATCTTCGGCTGCACCAATCAAAAGTACAGTGAAGAGTTTGGATATATGATGCGAGAGCAATATCAGATGTCCATGATGGGGGAGCTGAAGTTCTTCCTCGCTCTTCAAATACGACAACAACGCAACGGCATCTTCATATCCCAAGAGAAGTATCTCAAAGATTGCCTGAAGAAGTTTGGTATGCAAGACTGCAAAGGCTTCACAACACCAATGCCAGCCAAACATCATCTCGGTCCCGACGACAATGGTAAAGAGTTCGATCAAAAGGTATACCGCTCCATGATTGGTTCTTTACTTTATCTATGTGCATCTAGGCCAGATATTATGCTTAGTGTTTGCATGTGTGCTCGATTTCAAGCGGCACCAAAGGAGTCGCATCACTTAGCTGTGAAGCGAATTCTTCGATATTTGGCTCACACCCCGACTCTAGGATTATGGTATCCAAAGGGCTTAGAGTTTGATCTGGTTGGATTTTTGGATGCTGATTATGCTGGTGACAAAGTTGATCGCAAGTCTACATCAGGCACATGTCACTCTCTGGGACGATCACTTGTATGTTGGTCTTCAAAGAAGCAGAACTATGTATCTCTCTCCACTGCTGAATCTGAATACATTGCTGCTGGATCTTGCTGCGCTCAGCTTCTGTGGATGAAGCAAACACTCAAGGACTATGGCATTCATCTGAAGCAAGTGCCACTTTACTGCGACAACGAAAGCGCCATCAAGATTGCCAACAACCCAGTTCAGCACTCGAAGACAAAGCACATTGAAATTCGTCATCACTTTCTCAGAGATCATGTTGTGAAGGAAGATATTGATATCATACACGTCAACACTGAAGAGCAATTGGCAGATATCTTCACCAAGCCCTTGGATGAGAAGAGATTTTGCATGTTACGGTGTGAGCTAAATATCCTGGAATCCTCAAATGTCCTGTGATCAGGCACACATCCTAACCCTAATGCATATTGATGACTTAGATGTGCAACACACGAAGTAAAGTATATCTTCAATCAATGAAGACATACATTCTAAGTGTGAATACATTAATGTGGAATTTGACTTCAGAGCGCCACGATAATTGTGCGCCGTGTCTGGGTCTAATACTTCCTATACGGTGGGTAACACCACCACCAAATGTTCTATTTTGAAGTGTTTCACTCATGGCGTTACCTTGCAATGTCTTCACATTTGGTTTGGCTTCGATCTCAACATATCTTCATGATTATCTTCACTATGTTGATTATATATATATATATATATATATATATATATATATATATATATATATATATTAGTGTCCTGTCCTCTACAACATTCAGTTATAGCTATGTCTTCTTGTTGAATCTTTTGAACTAAGTGAATGTGATCGGACCCTAACCTCTCTATGCTTTCTATCTCAAATTCTATCTCTCCAAATCATATGCATTCTATTGAAACTGTCGAATGTCTTCTCTGCGTCCTTGTCAGCAGAAGATACAGAGACAACCATTAAGTCCATTTTCAATGCTCATTCCTCCACATGAAACCCGGAGAAGTAGGAACGACCACCCGACAATCAAGGTGTGCGTGGGACGTGGAACAAACCCCAAAATTCCGCATAATGGCCACGTGTTCCTCAGATGTGAATCGCCAGGGGCACCTGTGTAATAGCGCAGTGCCACCCATGTACCTATAAATACACACTTCACAGCGGTCATTATCTCTTCTTCCACTCTCGCACGAACCCTAGCGCCACTGCTAGCCCTCGACGACGCCGGCGACGAAGCGCTTCGCTGCCGCAACCTCTCTGACGCCATCTTCACACCGACCGCGGACATCGTCCTCTCCGCCATCGCTGTCGGTGTCCTCCATCGCCAAGTTAGGGCACGGAAGATCGAACTGCTCGGCCTCATCTTCCACTTCGTCTAGCAGTTCTTAGTGTGGTAAATAAAACTTCCTTTTTACAGCACCGTTGATCCTATGGATTTGTCACTTTCTACCACAAGCAGTTTCTATTCACACAAGTTAGATCTTTCTCATACTGCATCTCATAACATGCCTAGTATATTCACTTATGCTTCACAAAGTAGTTAGATTCCTCACTTGTACTGATCTGTGGATTCGTACAAATCTGGAACCAACTCCTTATCTATGAGTGAATGTCTTCGCACGATGAGGTCAATGTCTTCTAAACTGATTTATCTTCAAAATCTTCTGAGAATGCATATGACCTCTTCCCCTTCCCTCGCACCTTAATGCTGTCACAGGTACATGCCCGTGGGAGAATCCTTTAATTCTCCCAAAGCCAGTTCCTGTTGGTCCAGCAAGCAAAAACCTTTGAAGCCTTTGAACGTGTTGAAGCCTTTCAAGTTAAAGTTTATGGCTTCAGAGAAAGCAACAAGGAAGGGTGGCAGAAAGCGTCGTGGAGAAACATCCAGAGATCTTCCAGATGAACTCTTAGAACTGTACAAGACAGATCCTGAAGAGGATTACAATCAGCGCAAGACCCGAATCCAATGGATTCGAAGATATTGGGCAGAACAATGGTTCAAATACCGATTTGTAACCCAGGAGTATACTGAGAAAAATGCCATCAAGAGACCGTGGGGAGACATCCTATACAAGAATCTTCTACCCAGGTCCAGAGATGAAGCCATTGCACAAGGCTTCTATCCCTGCATGGTCCGTGGGTCACAGCCTGCTGATGCACACCCATCATCACTACTATGGTGTCGTGATGACAATCTGTTCAAGCGCAACTTCCAGTTTGCCCAGAACTCAGCGAAGTAGAACAAGAAGACTTTGGGGG
The DNA here is from genome assembly GCF_002162155.2 of Triticum dicoccoides. NCBI lineage: Eukaryota > Viridiplantae > Streptophyta > Magnoliopsida > Poales > Poaceae > Triticum > Triticum dicoccoides. Next base: position 159,205,013 of record NC_041382.1, on the reverse strand, counting down.
TAGACTTCAACCCTGGTCCCTCAGCACCAAGGGCAGATGGCACACGACATGCAGAACCCAATGTCATCGGTCCTTTCTACAACCTTGAAGGCCTCATCACCCGCATCTTAGTTCAAGGGACTGCAGTGAATGAGCCTGCAGCTGACGCTGAATCTGAAGAAGTGCCTGCAGCGCCGAAGACAAAGAAGCTGAAGAAGCCTAAAGCTTCAAAGCCTGCCCCCTCACCAAAAATCTCACGGGCGAAGCCACTGGCAACTGCACCTCCTGAAGACAGTGTGCAGTCCGAAGACTTATCACGCATCTCCAAGCCCCAGAAGGTCAAAATGCCTCTGCCTCACACCGGCCAAGAGCTAACTGCTGCTGCCATTCTACGCAATGACGCCATCGATCTGTCAAGTGATGAAGATCTTGCAGATGACGCTCTTGAGCAACTCATCAAGAGCAAAGAAGAAGCAGAAATCTTCAATGATCTGCCTCTCTTTGATGTAACCATCATTCACAACTTCATTGACGAGTGGTTTGACACGCCAAACATCAGCTTTGAAGATCTGCAGCTACCCATTGGCCTCAGTGTCGCCTTCCAAGGCGCCATTGCTTCAAAGCTAGCTGTCGCCCAGCGCATTGTTGAACTGAAGCAAAAGTTGACTATGAAAAGGCTCTGTTCAAGAAGCATATGGCCAAGCTCAGCATGCAAGAAGTAAAAAACTTCAAGATCATGATGCACGAGCTAAAGGAAGCCTTTCTGAAGAAACGTGCAGAAGCTCAGGGTTCGCGTGAGCGCATGAAGACTCTGGCTGACAGATGTGTGCAAGCCTATAATGAGGCTGAGAAGTGCAAGGCCCTTGGGCGTCCTGGCATCGACCCTAGGACGGCCGCAAAGAAGAAGAATAAGCCTGCTACGGCTGAACCCGACGCACCAAGGCAGGAAGCAGTTCCGATTGTCTTCCCAACTAGAATGACTGGCTCGAAGCCAAAAAGCCGGTCAACCGCTTCAGAGCTTAAGAAGACAAGGACTGCTGAGGCTGAAGCCAGGAAGAGGAAACACTCTAAAGCCTCTCCTACTACACCCTCCAAGAAGAAGAGGAAGACCAAGAAAGATCGGGCTGCTCCCACAGAGCCTTTGATAGTTGAACCCATTTCTATGGTCTATCCTGAAGCTGAACGACAACTGACAATCCATGAGCCTACTTCCACAGAGGCTCATGAAGCTGAAGACTTTCCAGCAGCTGACCCCATCGCTGCTGAAGACATTGGTCAACATGACCATGTAGAAGATGGTGCAGTCCTTCCTCAGCTCGAGAACAGTGAACTCATCAGCATTGGTCGTCCACTGACGCCAATTGCACAGGATGCTTCATGGGCGGATCGCCCACAAGAGGAAGAAGACTATCAGGCCCAGCCCACTCCAACTCCACAAGCGTCGCCCGTGTTGCGCAGGCTTCGCAAAGGTCCAAGGCCTCAAGTCTCTGCTGAAGACAATCCGGCTGCATCAGCCGCGGAAGAAGAAGTCCCATAAGTTCCCACTCCCCTGTCCCACCAAGAAGCAGTTCTCCAGGAGAACGTGCTTGTGACCGACCCACCAGCTCGTTAAGTGGAGGATGAAAATCTTGAGGCTGCCACAACCACCAATGAAACTAATGTGGAGCCCTCCCCAACAAAAGTATCAGAAGACAGCGAAGCCACTGATCCCGCCACTTCTATTCCTGAGTCTGCTGCCGGTCCCCAGTTCGACTATTATGTTGAGCACAGGCCTCAGGTACAGAAGCCAATCCCAAGATTGCCAAGGTTCCCAGGTCCTGCATCAGCACCTGGCTCCTTCAATATCAACGGCTTCAGGGCAGACAACACATTCTTTGATAGCTCCAGGAACCCCTACTCAAGGGAAAGGATATCATCTGATCGGTTCTGGAGCTATCCTCAGGGAAGCTATTACTCATGCATTCTTTACAACCAAGGTCGCATCTTCCCACACAAGCGCCTTGACATTGAAGCCATAGCTGGTCTGCCCTGTCTGGAAGAAGATTTGGATTGCTTCAAGGAAGTTGGACTGCTGCCGTTCGTTACTGACCAAGAGCATTGGAATGAAGAGCTGCTGCTCCAATTCTATGCCACAGTTCACATCTGCGGGTACAGCAAAGATCCGAAGACTTGGGTCTTGGAGTGGATGACCGGAAACGTTCATCACGAAGCCAATGCATCTGACATCATTAAGCTCACTGGTTTGCCCACTCCTGGCGATCTCTACGAGCATGGTTGTCAACTGCATAGTGAAGCTATTGAGAGCATCTTTAAGAGGCCGGAACCTAATATGAGTCAGATGCTCAGCATGATGAAGCCATTGCCCCAAGATGCTGCTTATCCAACAGAGTTCTTCATTGAAGACCTTGAGTATCTGCCAAGAACCATCTATCACATCATCAGGCGAACTCTCTGGCCCATCAAAGGGCACTCTCCAAATGCCAAGCTTGAAGGTGCAATGAAGACTTTGGTCTTCTATATTCTTCATGGAAAATGCTTCAATGCACAGGACTTATTCATCCGCCAACTTGCTGCATCAGGCTCTGATCTGTTTGGCTTGAAATTCTACGCCCCATGGGTAATGCGGCTAATTAAACTTCACTCCGATATCTCATATCAGCCATCTTCTCGCAATCATAGGATTTTTCTGCCTGATGTGGATATCTCTACTGAAGCCATCTATCCTGAGCCTGCAAAGGAACCTCTAAGTCTTCAGAATGCAGAGCATCAGAGTTTCTCACAGAACATTGAAGGAGTTGAAGCAGTCACTCGGGTGTATCCTTTGGCTGGCACTACACATGCACCACACCCTGCGTCTACTGAAGCCACTGATAGTACAACTGCTCAAAGACCCAAGAAGCGCACTCGTGTTCTCAACGACCGAGAGCTTCTTGTGGCTCTTCATCAGAAACAGGATAGGCATCATGACTGGCTGAAGCGTCAGCTGAAAAGCCTCTTGGTGGATGTTAATCGCATTCACAATCTTGCCACCAAGAATGCTTTCGTTGCCCATGAAACCTGTCGCCGCACATGGAAAGGGCTCACGATGATGTGTTCTAAAGCTGATCTTCAAGAGGATGGCTTCACTTAGCGATTCAAGTTTGACTCCACACCTCCTCGAAGGGCTGTGCTGCGAGGAACTCCATCCCTTGAAGACTCTGAGTTCTCTTCCTCTGCTGCAACTGTGACTGCCAGAGTTATCGAGGATGAAGACGATGCTACTTCACCGACACCTCCTTCAGCATGCTTCAACTCTGCTCCAAGCTCTTCAGCACCGCCAAACACCACCAACGACCCTGCTGCTTCACCTACTCCTCATGGGAACGAGTAGATGCTCTATGTCTTCAAACCTTTTTGGTCCTCACTGACAAAAGGGGGAGAAGCATATGAGGTTGATAGTCTTCAAGCGGGTCCATATGGGCGGGTGCTTTATATTTTGCTTCGTGCTTACAATTCTCGTTTTGCTACATTTGGTTCTTTGAGTTGTAACACTTAAACTCGATGGTCGTCTGCTACTTATCTGCCACCTTGTTTTGCGATGATAAATTCCGCATGTGCGATGATAAATTCCGCACTTAGATCATTCTGCAGACGTCCATTTTCCATTATGCATGTCATTATCTTCATATACTTTCACATGCATAGTGGATTGTCATCATAAGTTGAAGTGGATCTCCACAAGTACAACCTGGCATGTGCGTTTGCATTCCAAAAGCAAATTACTTATATGCACATCTTCAGGGGGAGCCCTTGCAACTTATGAAGACAATTCCTTATCCTTTACAATTTCACAGATTATATTCCCCGTTGAAAACTTCAACTAGTTTTTCATCAATCACCAAAAAGGGGGAGATTATAAGTGCATCTAGTGCCACCCCTAGTTGGTTTTGGAGTATTGACGCCAAACCTAGTTGAGGGACTAATGTGTTTGTGAGAATTGCAGGATAACATAGGTAGAAGTCCCTCATTGATTCGGTTTTCCTACCAGAGATGACCCCTAAAAATGTATGAAGACATTGAAGTCAAAGGTGGTATATGAAGATATTCACATTGAAGACTATGACAAGAGAAGACACCACATGAAGCCTATGGAGCTCGAAGACTTAGATCTTTCGTAGTTCTCCTTCTTTTGTGTTGAGTCATAGGAACCACCGTACTGTTAAGTGGGGTCCAAGAGAACCAGTCAGAATGACTGAAGTGATGCCTAACCAAAACCTGTGTCTTCGAGTGAAGACTATGAGAGCGAATCTTGTCCAGAGTCGGACAAGTCAGCTTTGCTTGCAGCCCAAGTAAAGTTGTCGTGTGAGTTTGAAATCTGACCGTTGGAACACGTGTCAGTTCCTTAGTGACCCAGGGTCATTTCGGACAAATCAGGTCGGGTTGCCAAGTGGCTATAAATAGCCCACCCCTACAACCATAAACGGTTGGCTGCTCAGATTGAGAGTACGGCTTTTGTCGTTTGAGGGCAACCCACCTCGAAGCCTTTGAGAGAGATTTCCTTGCGAGGATAAAGCCCTAACCACCCAGAGCCAAAGAGAATTGGGCATCACTTAAGTCTTCTTGTCTGTGTGATCTGAAGACTTATTACACTTGAGGACTGTGCATCCTCCAGCCGGTTAGGCGTCGCGTTCTGAGCATCCAAGAGACATTGTGGATTGCCAGTGAACAAAGTCTGTGAAGGTTTGGGAGTCTACCTTGAAGACTTACTAGAGTGATTGGGCGAGGTCTGTGTGACCTTAGCTCAAGGGGAATACGATGAGGACTGGGTGTCCTGAGCTGCGTGTTCAGGACTGGGTGTCCGGGACTGTGTGTCCTAAGGTTTAAATACCTAGCTGCCCCAACCAGATGTACAGTTGTCACAGCAACTGGAACTGGTCCAACAAATCATTGTCTTCAATGAGTCACTGGTTTCGTCTTCCCTTCCCTTTACTTACTGTTACTCCTTGTGAAGTCATTGTATGTTTGCACTATCTTTTGTCTTCACTGAGTGACTGCGTGTTCTGTCTGGCTTCACAACATCTTCCTACCCGATCCTTACTGCATTGCTGCTATTAGTCATTATGCTTTCACTCTATTGAATACTTGACTATGGCTTGCCTAGTGTAGTCTACCTTCCGCTGCAGGGTATTAGATTTATTTCTATCGTTTGTCTTCATAACTCCCACGTTTTGAAGACTTTCATAAAAATCTTCTATTCACCCCCCCTCTAGTCGATATAATGCACTTTCAGATACTGGTTCTGTTGCTCATATTTGCATCTCAAAATAGGGGCTACGGATTAAATGAAGATTGGCTAAGGACGAGGTGACGATGCGCGTCGGAAATGGTTCCAATGTTGATGTGATCGCCGTCGGCACGCTAACTCTACATCTACCTTCGAGATTAGTTTTAGACCTGAATAATTGTTATTTGTTGCCAGCGTGGAGCATGAACATTATATATGGATCTTGTTTGATGCGAGACGGTTATTCCTTTAAATCAGAGAATAATGGTTGTTCTATTTATATGAGTAATATCTTTTGTGGTCATGCACCCTTGATGAGTGGTCTATTTTTGTTTAATCTCGATCGTAGTGATACACATATTCATAATATTGAAGCCAAAAGATGCAAAGTTAATAATGATAGTGCAACTTATTTGTGGCACTACCGTTTAGGTCATATTGGTGTAAAGCGCATGAAGAAACTCCATGCTAATGGGCTTTTGGAATCACTTGATTATGAATCACTTGATGCTTGCGAACCATGCCTCATGGGCAAGATGACTAAGACTTCGTTCTCCGGAAAAATGGAGTGAGCTACTGACTTATTGGAAATAATACATACTAATGTATGCGGTCCGATGAGTGTTGAGTCTCGCGACGGGTATCATTATTTTCTGACCTTCACAGATGATTTGAGCAGACATGGGTATATCTACTTAATGAAACATAAGTCTGAAACATTCGAAAAGTTCAAAGAATTTCAGAGTGAAGTGGAAAATCATCGTAACAAGGATTTTCTAAGATCTGATCGTGGAGGCGAATATTTGAGTTACAAGTTTGGTCTTCATTTGAAACAATGTGGAATAGTTTCACAACTCACGCCACCTGGAACACCACATCGTAATGGTGTGTTCGAACGTCATAACCGTACTTTATTAGATATGTCGTGCGATCTATGATGTCTCTTACCGATTTACTGCTATCGTTTTGGGGTTATGCTTTAGAGACGACTGCATTCACGTTAAATAGGGCACCATCTAAATCCGTTGAGGCGACACCATATGAACTACGGTTTAGCAAGAAACCTAAGATGTCATTTGTTAAAGTTTGGGGTTGCGATGCTTATGTGAAAAAGCTTCAGTCTGATAAGCTCGAATCCAAATGGGAGAAACGTGTCTTCAATTATACCAAAAAGAAACTGTTGGGTACACCTTCTATCATAGATCCGAAGGCAAGATATTTGTTGCTAAGAATGGATCCTTTCTAGAGAAGGAGTTTCTCGTGAAAGAGGTGAGTGGGAGGAAAGTAGAACTTGAGGAGGTAGTTATACCTTCTCTCGAATTCGAAAGTAATTCATCACAAAAAATGAATTCCAGTGACGCCTACACCAATTAGTGAGGAAGCTAATGATAATGATCATGAAACTTCAGATCAAGTTACTACCGAATCTCGTGGGTCAACCAGAGTACGTTCTGCACCAGAGTGGTATGGTAATCTTGTTCTGGAAGTCATGTTATTAGACCATGACGAACCTATGAACTATGAGGAAGCGATGATGAGCCTAGATTCCGGAAATGGCTTGAGGCCATGAAATCTGAGATGGGTTCCATGTATGAGAACAAAGTATGGACTTTGGTTGACTTGTGTGATGATCGGCAAGCCATAGAGAATAAAGGGATCTTCAAGAAGGAGACTGACGTTGATGGTAATGTTACTGTCTACAAAGCTCGGCTTGTTGCGAAAGGTTTTTGACAAGTTCAAGTTATTGACTATGATGAGACCTTCTCACCCATAGCGATGCTTAAGTCTGTCCGAATCATGTTAGCAATTGACACATTTTATGATTATGAAATTTGGCAAATGGATGTCAAAACAACATTCCTTAATGGATGTATTAAAGAAGAGTTGTATATGATACAACCAGAAGGTTTTGTCGATCCTAAAGGTGCTAACAAACTATGCAAGCTCCAGCGATCCATTTACGGACTAGTGCAAGCCTCTCAGAGTTGGAATATATGATTTGATAGTGTGGTTGAAGCATATGGTTTTATACAGACTTTTGGAGAAGACTGTATTTACAAGAAAGTGAGTGGGAGCTCTATAGCATTTCTAATATTATATGTGGATGATATATTGTTGATTGGTGAAATAACATGGAATTCCTGGATAGCATAAAAGGACACTTGAATCAGAATTTTTCAATGAAAGACCTCGGTGAGGCTGCTTATATATTGGGCATCAAGATCTATAGAGATAGATCAAGACACTTAATTGGACTTTCACAAAGCACATACCTTGATATAGTTTCAAACAAGTTCAAAATTGATCAGTCAAAGAAAGGGTTCTTGCTTGTGTTACAAGGTGTGAAATTGAGTTAGACTCAATGCCCGATCACTATAGAAGATAGAGAGAAAATGAAAGTCATTCCCTATGCTTCAGCCATAGGTTCTATCATGTATGCAATGTTGTGTACCAGACCTGATGTGTGCCTTGCTATAAGTTTAGCAGGGAGGTACCAAAGTAATATAGGAGTGGATCACTGGACAACGGTCAAGAACATCCTGAGATACCTGAAAAGGACTAAGGATATGTTTCTCGTTTATGGAGGTGACAAAGAGCTTGTCGTAAATGGTTACTTCGATGCTAGCTTTGACACTGATCCGGATGACTCTAAGTCGCAAACCGGATACATATTTATATTGAATGGTGGAGCTGTCAGTTGGTGCAGTTCCAAGCAGAGTGTCGTGGCGGGATCTATGTGTGAAGCAGAGTACATAGCTTCTTCGGAAGCAGCAAATGAAGGAGTTCATATCCAATCTAGGTGTAATACCTAGTGCATCGGGTCCAATGAAAATCTTTTGTGACAATACTGGAGCAATTGCCTTAGCGATGGAATCCAGATTTCACAAGAGAACCAAACACATCAAGAGACGCTTCAACTCCATCCGCGATCATGTCAAGGAGGGAGACATAGAGATTTGCAAAATACACACAGATTTGAATGTTGCAGACCCGTTGACTAGGCCTCTTCCACGAGCAAAACATGATCAACACCAAGACTCCATGGGTGTTAGAATCATTACAATGTAATCTACATTATTGACTCTAGTGAAAGTGGGATACTGAAGGAAATATGCCTTAGAGGCAATAATAAAGTTGTAATTTATATTTTCTTATATTATGATAAATGTTTATTATTAATGCTATAATTGTATTAACCGGAAACTTGATACATCTGTGAATACATAGACAAAACAAAGTGTCCCTAGTATGCCTCTACTTGACTAGCTCGTTAATCAAAGGTGGTTAAGTTTCCTGACCATAGACATGTGTTGTCATTTGATGAACGGGATCACATCATTAGGAGAATGGTGTGATGGACAAGACCCATCCGTTAGCTTAGCATAACGATCATTTAGTTTTATTGCTATTGCTTTCTTCATGACTTATACATATTCCTATGACTACGAGATTATGCAACTCCCGAATACCGGAGGAACACCTTGTGTGCTATCAAACGTCAAAACATAATTGGGTGATTATAAACATGCTGTACAGGTGTCTCTGAAGGTGTTTGTTGGGTTTGCATAGATCGAGATTAGGATTTGTCACTCTGAGTATCAGAGAGGTATCTCTGGGCCCTCTCGGTAATGCACATCATGATAAGCCTTGTAAGCAATGTGACTAATGAGTGACTTGCGGGATGATGTATTACGGAACGAGTAAAGAGACTTGCCGGTAACTAGATTGAAACTAGATATGAGGATACCGATGATCGAATCTCGGGCAAGTAACATACCGATGACAAAGGGAGTTACCTATGTTGTCATTGCGGTTTGACCGATAAAGATCTTCGTAGAATATGTACGAACCAATATGAGCTTATAGGTTCCATTATTAGTTATTGACTAGAGATGTGTCTCGGTCATTTCTACATAGTTCTCGAACCCGTAGGGTTCGCACGCTTAACGTTCGATGACGATTTTGTATTATGAGTTATGTGTTTTAGTGACCGAAGATTGTTCGGAGTGCCGGATGAGATCACGGACATGACGAGGAGTCTCGAAATAGTTGAGAGGTAAAGATTGATATATTGGACGATGGTATTCGGACACCGGAATGGTTTCAGAGGGGTTCAGGTATTTTTCGGAGTACCGAGGGGTTACCGGAACCCCCGGGGAAAGTATTGGGCCTACATGGGCCATAGGGGAGAGGGGAGGCAGCCCACAAGGGGCGGCCGCGCCCCCCTCCCATAGGAAGTCTGAATTGGACTAGGGAAGGGGGCGCCCCCCTTTCCTTCTCCTCTTCCCTCTCCCTCCCCCCCTCCATGAGAAGGAAAAGAAGGGGGCCGAATCCTACTAGGACTTGGAGTCCTAGTAGGACTTCCCTCTCCTTGGCGTGCCCCTGGTGGCCAGGCTCCTCCCCTCCTTCTTTATATAAATGGGCAGGGCACCCCTTGGAGACACACCAATTGTTCCAAGCTGTGTGCGGCGTCTCCCTCCACGGTTTACTCCTCCGGTCATATTCACGTAGTGCTTACACGAAGCCCTAGGCGGATCACATCACCATCACCGTCACCACGCCGTCGTGCTGAAAAAACTCTCCCTCGACCCTCTACTGGATCAAGAGTTTGAGGGATGTCATCGAGTTGAACGTATGCTGACCTCGGAGGTGCCGTACATTCAGTACAAGATCGGTTGGATCGTGAAGACGTTTGACTACATCAACCGCGTTAACCTAATGCTTTCTCTTTCGGTCTATGAGGGTACGTGGACACACTCTCCCCCTCTCGTTGCTATGCATCTCTGATACGTCCATTTTGCATCATGCTTTTATATCGATATTTGTTGCATTATGGGCTGTTATTACACATTATGTCACAATACTTATGCCTATTCTCTCTTATTATACAAGGTTTACATGAAGAGGGAGAATGCCGGCAGCTGGGATTCTGGGCTGGAAAAGGAGAAAATATTAGAGACCTATTCTGCACAGCTCCAAAAGTACTGAAACTTCACGGAAGACGTTTTCAGAATATATAAAAAATACCGAGCGCAAGAAGTTCACCAGGGGGGCCACATCCTGCCCATGAGGGTGGGGGCGCGCCCCCCTACCTCGTGGGCCCCCAGGTGGCCCTCCGATGACCATCTTCTGCTATATGAGGTCTTTCGTTGAGAAAAAAATCATAAGCAATCTTCTCGGACGAAACTCCGCCGCCACGAGGCGGAACCTTGGCGGAACCAATCTAGGGCTCTGGCGGAGCTGTTCCGCCAGGGAAACTTCCCTCCCGGAGGGGGAAATCATTGCCATCGTCATCACCAACGCTCCTCTCATCGGGAGAGGGCAATCTCCATCAACATCTTCCACAGCACCATCTCCTCTCAAAACCCTAGTTCATCTGTTGTATCCAATTCTTGTCTCCAAGTTCAAGATTGGTGCTAGTAGGTTGCTAGTAGTGTTAATTACTCCTTGTAGTTGATGCTAGTTGGTTTAATTGGTGGAAGATCATATGTTCAAATCCTATATGCATATTAATACCCCTCTGATTACGAACATGTTTATGCTTTGTGAGTAGTTACGTTTGTTCCTGAGGACATGGGAGAAGTCTTGCTATTAGTAGTCATGTGAATTTGGTATTCGTTCGATATTTTGATGAGATGTATGTTGTCTCTCCTCTAGTGGTCTTATGTGAACGTTGACTACATGACACTTCACCATTATTTGGGCCTAGAGGAACGCATCGGGAAGTAATAAGTAGATGATGGGTTGCTAGAGTGACAGAAGCTTAAACCCTAGTTTATGTGTTGCTTCGTAAGGGGCTGATTTGGATCCATATGTTTCATGCTATGGTTAGGTTTACCTTAATACTTTTGTTGTAGTTGCGGATGATTACAATAGAGGTTAATCATAAGTGGGATGCTTGTCCAAGTAAGGACAGTACCCAAGCACCGGTCCACCCACATACCAAATTATCAAAGTACCGAACGCGAATCATATGAGCGTGATGAAAACTAGCTTGACGATATTCCCATGTGTCCTCGGGAGCGCTTTTCTCTAGATAAGAGTTTGTCCAGGCTTGTCCTTTGCTACAAAAAGGATTGGGCCACGTTGCTGCACTTTATTTACTTTTTTTACTTGTTGCTCGTTACGAATTATCCTATCACAAAACTATCTGTTACCACTTGTTTCAGTACTTGCAGAGAATACCTTGCTGGAAACCGCTTATCATTTCCTTCTGCTCCTCGTTGGGTTCGACACTCTTACTTATCGAAAGGACTACGATAGATCCCCTATACTTGTGGGTCATCAAGACTCTTTTCTGGCGCCGTTGCCGGGGAGTGAAGCGCCTTTGGTAGGTGGAATTTGGTAAGGAAAAATTTATATAGTGTGCCGAAATTTACTGTCACTTGTTACTATGGAAAGTAATCCTCTGAGGGGCTTGTTCGGGGTATCTTCACCCTGACCAGTAGAGCAAAGAGTTGCTCCTCAACCTACTTAACCTACTAAAAATGAAAATGTCTGCTTTGAAATTCCTTCGGGTATTTTAGAAAAACTGCTAGCTAATCCTTTTGCAGGAGACGGAACAACGCATCCTGATGAGCACCTAATATATGTGGATGAAGTTTGTGGATTATTTAAGCTTGCAGGTGTACCCGGAGATGTTATTAAGAAGAAGGTCTTCCCTTTATCTTTGAAGGAAGATGCATTGACATGGTATAGGCTATGTGATGATACGGGGTCATGGAACTACAAACGATTGAAATTGGAATTTCATCAGAAGTTTTATCCTATGCATCTTGTTCATCGTGATCGCAATTATATATATAATTTTTGGCCTTGCGAAGGAGAAAGCATCGCTCAAGCTTGGGGGAGGCTTAAATCAATGTTATATTCATGCCCCAATCATGAACTCTCAAGAGAAATGATTATTCAAAATTTATATGCTCGGCTTTTTGATAACAATCGCACCATCCTCGATACTTCTTGTGCTGGCTCTTTTATGACGAAGACTATTTAATTCAAATTGGATTTATTGGAAATAATTAAACGCAACTCTGAAGATTGGGACCTCAACGAAGGTAAGGAGTAAGGTATGACACCTAAGTTTGATTGTGTTAAATCTTTTATGGATACCGATGTTTTCCATAAATTTAGCACTAAATATGGAATTGACTCTGAGATAGTTGCTTCTTTCTATGAATCTTTTGCTACTCATGTTGATCTCCCTAGGGAGAAGTGGTTTAAATATCATTCTCCCATAGAAGTAAAAGTAGCTGCACCTATTAAAGTTGAAGAAAAGACTGTCACCTATAATGATCCTATTGTTCATACTGCTTATGTTGAGAAACCACCTTTTCCTATTAGGATAAAAGATCATGCTAAAGCTTCAACTGTGGTTCGTAAAAGCAATACTAGAACTTATACACCTCCTGAGCAAGTTAAAGTTGAACCTAATATTGCTATTGTTAAAGATCTCTTGTCTGATAATATTGATGGGCATGTTATTTATTTCTGTGATGAAACTGTTAGAATTGCTAAACCTTGTGCTAAAGATAAACCTAGATATTTGGTAGGCATGCCTGTTATTTCTGTTAAAATAGGAGATCATTGTTATCATGGCTTATGTGATATGGGTGCCAGTGCTAGTGCTATACCTCATGACTTATACAAAGAAATTATGCATGATATTGCACCTGCTGAGATAGAAGATATTGATGTCACAATTAAACTTGCCAACAGAGATACTATTTCACCAATTGGAATTGTTAGAGATGTTGATGTCTTGTGTGGGAAAAACTAAATATCCTGTTGATTTTCTTGTTCTTGGTTCCCCACAAGATAGCTTTTGTCCCATTATATTTGGTAGGCCCTTCTTGAACACTATTAATGCTAAGATAGACTGCAAAAAGGATGTTGTTACTATTGGTTTAGGTGATATGTCTCATGAATTTAATTTCTCTAAATTTCGTAGACAATGCCGTGAAGAGGAATTTCCTAGTAAAGATGAAATTATTGGTCTTGCTTCTATTGCCGTACCTCCTAGTGATCCTTTAGAACAATATTTGCTAGACCATGAAAATGATATGTTTATGAATGAAAGAAGGGAAATAGATGAAGTATTCTTTAAACAGGAACCCATCCTTAAACACAATTTGCATGTTGAAATCCTATGGGATCCTCCTCCACCCAAGGGTGATCCCGTGGTTGAGCTTAAACCGTTACCTGATACTCTTAAATATGCTTATCTTGATGAGAAAAAGATATATCCTATTATTATTAGTGCTAACCTTTCAGAGCATGAAGAAGAGAGATTATTGAAAACTCTGAAGAAGCACCGTGCTGCTATTGGATATACTCTTGATGATCTTGAGGGCATTAGTCCCACCCTGTGTCAACACAAAATAAATTTGGAGGAAGATGCCAAACTAGTTCGTGATCATCAATGACGGTTGAATCCTAAGATGAAGGAAGTGGTAAGAAAGTAAATACTAAAGCTTCTTGAGGAAGGTATAATTTATCCCGTTGCTGACAGTCAGTGGATAAGTCATGTCCATTGTGTCCCTAAGAAGGGAGGTATTATTGTCGTGCCTAATGATAAAGATGAATTGATTCCTCAAAGAATTATTACAGGTTATAGGATGGTAATTGATTTCCGCAAATTAAATAAGGCAACTAAAAAGGATCATTACCCTTTACCTTTTATCGTAAAAATGCTAGAAAGATTATCCAAACATACACATTTTTGCTTTCTAGATGGTTATTCTGGTTTCTCACAAATACCTGTGTCAGCCAAAGATCAATCAAAGACTACTTTTACTTGCCCTTTTGGTACTTTTGCTTATAGACATATGCCTTTTGGTCTATGTAATGCACCTGCTACCTTTCAAATATGCATGATGGCTATATTCTCTGACTTTTGTGAAAAGATTTGTGAGGTTTTCATGGACGATTTCTTTGTCTATGGATCTTATTTTGATGATTGCTTGAGCAACCTTGACCGAGTTTTGCAAAGATGTGAAGAAACTAATCTTGTCTTGAATTGGGAAAAGTGCCACTTTATGGTTAACGAAGGTATTGTCTTGGGGCACAAAGTTTCTGAAAGAGGTATTGAGGTTGATAAAGCCAAGGTTGATGCTATTGAGAAGATGCCATGTCCCAAGGACATCAAAGGTATAAGAAGTTTCCTCGGTCATGCCGGATTTTATAGGAGGTTCATTAAGGACTTCTCAAAAATTTCTCCGCCTCTGACTAATTTATTACAAAAAGATATACCTTTTGTCTTTGATGATGATTGTGTAGAAGCATTTGAAATACTTAAGAAAGCATTGATCTCTGCACCTATTGTTCAGCCACCTGATTGGAATTTACCCTTAGAAATTATGTGTGGTGCTAGTGATTATGCTGTAGGTGCTGTTCTAGGGCAAAGAGTTGATAAGAAATTAAATGTTATTCAATATGCTAGTAAAACCCTAGACAATGCTCAAAGAAATTATTCTACCACTGAAAAAGAATTCTTAGCGGTTGTATTTGCTTGTGATAAGTTCAACCTTATATTGTTGATTCTAAAGTAACTATTCACATTGATCATGCTGCTATTAAGTATCTCATGGAAAAGAAAGATGCTAAACCTAGACTTATTAGATGGGTTCTCTTGCTACAAGAATTTGACTTACATATTGTTGATAGAAAGGGAGCTGAGAACCCCGTTGCAGACAACTTGCCTAGGTTAGAAAATGTGCTTGATGGCCCACTACCTATTGATGATAGCTTTCTTGATGAGCAATTAAATGTCATAAAAACTTATCATACTGCTCCATGGTATGCTAATTATGCTAACTACATTGTTGCTAAGTTTATACCACCTAGTTTCACATACCAGCAAAAGAAAAAGTTCTTCTACGATTTGAGGCATTACTTTTGGGATGGCCCACATCTTTATAAAGAAGGAGTAGATGGTGTTATTAGACGTTGTGTACCTGAGCATGAACAGGAACAGATCCTACGCAAGTGTCACTTCGAAGCTTATGGAGGACACCATGCTGGAGATAGAACTGCACATAAGGTATTGCAATCTGGTTTTTATTGGCCTACTCTCTTCAAGGATGCCCGTAAGTTTGTCTTATCTTGTGATGAATGTCAAAGAATTCGTAATATTAGTAGACGTCAAGAAATGCCTATGAACTATTCACTCGTTATTGAACCATTTGATGTTTGGGGCTTTGATTATATGGAACCTTTTCCTTCCTCTAATGGATATACACATATTTTAGTTGTTGTTGATTACGTTACTAAGTGGGTAGAGGCTATTCCAACTAGTAGTGCTAATCATAACACTTCTATTAAAATGCTTAAAAAAGTTATTTTTCCAAGATTTGGAGTCCCTAGATATTTAATGACTGATGGTGGTTCACATTTTATTCATGGTGCTTTCCGTAAAATGCTTGCTAAACATGATGTTAATCATAGAATTGCATCTCCTTATCACCCACAGTCTAGTGGTCAAGTAGAATTGAGTAATAGAGAGCTCAAATTAATTTTGCAAAAGACTGTTAATAGATCTAGAAAAAATTGGTCCAAGAAACTTGATGATGCATTATGGGCCTATAGAACTGCATATAAAAATCCTATGGGTATGTCTCCGTATAAAATGGTTTATGTAAAAGCATGTCACTTACCTCTCGAACTAGAACACAAGGCATATTGGGCTATTAAAGAGCTCAATTATGATTTTAAACTTGCCGGTGAGAAGATGTTATTTGATATTAGCTCACTTGATGAATGGAGAACCCAAGCCTATAAAAATGCCAAGTTGTTTAAAGAAAAGGTTAAAAGATGGCATGACAAAAGGATACAAAGCGTGAGTTTAATGTAGGTGACTATGTATTGCTCTAAAACTCTCATTTAAGATTTTTTGCAGGAAAACTTCTGTCTAAATGGGAAGGTCCTTACGTTATCGAAGAGGTCTATCGTTCCGGTGCCATAAAAATCAACAACTTCGAAGGCACAAATCCGAAGGTGGTGAACGGTCAAAGAATCAAATATTATATCTTAGGTAATCCCATAAATGTTGAAACCAATATTATTGAAACCGTAACCCCGGAGGAATACATAAGGGACACTTTCCGGAATGTTTCAGACTCTAAAAAGGAATAGGTATGTGGTACGGTAAGTAAACCGACTCCGAAACAGTTTTAAGGCAATATTTCTCCGTTTTGGAATATTTAGAAAATAGAAAAATAAGAAGCAGTCCGGGAAGGACACGAGGGTAGAGGGCGCGCCCCTACCTCGTGGGCACCTCGTGTGCTCTCCGGACTCCGTTTTCGTACACGACACGTATTTTGGTCGGTAAAAATTCATTATATAATCTCCCGGAGGTTTTGACTCCCGTATCACGCAAAATTCCTCTGTTTGTGTTTCGAGCTGTTGCTGCTGCAGATTAGAGCAAGATGTCTTCGCAAGAGTCAGTCGGGGAGAGCCGGGTGTCTCATCCGGCACCGAGATCAATGACAAACAACAATGTTGACCTCTTTGGGCCAGCAACGGAGGAAGAGATGGAGGCTGAATTGAAGAGGATAGATGCCATGGAAGAGGATCAAGAAGTCACTTCCCGCTTCTGAGCTGGATTCACAATGGGAGAACTGTAGAGCTCGGCTATTCCAAATTCGGTTATTCCTTCCAATGTTAGATTTCTTTCTTATGAGAATATGAAAAAGAGTGTCACTGGTTCTCCCGCAGCTATGCAGCACCCTTGGGTGCAGGGAGTTTTGGCTGTTACAGGAAAACTCCGAAAGGAAATAATGGACCTCAAGCAGCAAGTCAATAAGCTCGAGGAGGAGAATCATATCCCGAGGGGCATCATCACCAAGAATATCACATCACCATCCCCGAAAAGAGAGACATAATCACATGGGTATGGGCACTCCCCTTGGCAACTGCCAAGCTTGGGGGAGTGCCCCGGTATCGTATCACCATCACTTTTATCTTTACCATTTTCCTTAGTTTGATCCTTTTGGTAATATGTTGATCTAGTAGAATAAAATTTCTTAGTATGATCTAGTTGTGAGTTTTGCTTTATGATCCTTCTATGTAATCGAGTCCGTGAGCTATATATAATAAAGATTAGTGTTGAGTCAAGGGCTTGATTCTTTTACATGATCTTAAGTGAATAAAAGAAAAGAGAAAGAAATAAAAAGAAACAAAGAGATCATATGGATCTCATGGAGAGTAATGAGCTCACATAGAAAGAGTATGATGAATAAAAGTTGTTGAGAGTTGACAAACATAGTTTTGGTCATCGTTGCAATTAATAGGAAGTAATAAAGAAAGAGAGGTCTTCACATATGGATATACTATCTTGGACATATTTTATGATTGTGAGCACTCATTAAAATATGACATGCTAAAGAGTTGAAGTTGGACAAGGAAGACAACGTAATGGGTTATGTTCTCTTACATATGAGATAAATTATATTGTCATGGATTTTCCAACATGGTTGAGCTTGCCTTTCCCTCTCATGCTAGCCAAATTCATCGCACCAAGTAGAGATACTACTTATGCTTCCAAATACCCTTAAACCAGTCTTGCCATGAGAGTCCACCATACCTACCTATGGATTGAGTAAGATCCTCCAAGTAAGTTGTCATCGGTGCAAAGCAATAAAAATTGCTCTCTAAATATGTATGACTTATTAGTGTGGGAGAAAATAAGCTTTATACAATCGTGTGATATGGAAGAAATAAAAGCGACAGACTGCATAATAAAGGTCCATATCACAAGTGGCAATATAAAGTGACATTCTTTCGCATTAAGATTTTCTGCATCCAACCATAAAACCGCATGACAACCTATGCTTCCCTCTGTGAAGGGCCTATCTTTTACTTTTATCTCCTACCTTGCATAAGTGTCATGCTGATCTTCACCCTTCCTTTTTACATTTTATCCTTTGGCAAGCACAGTATGTTGGAAAGATCCTGGTATATATGGCTAATTGGATGTGAGTTTTCATGAACTATTATTGTTGACATTACCCTTGAGGTAAAACGTTGGGAGTCAAAACTATAAGCCCATATCTTTCTCTGTGTCTGATTAAAACTCCATACCCATAAGTATTGCGTGAGTGTTAGCAATAGTGAAAGACTATATGATAGTTGAATATGTGGACTTGCTGAAAAGCTCTTATGTTGACTCTTTCCTATGTTATGATAAATTGCAATTGCTCCAATGACTGAGATTACAGTTTGTTAGTTGTCAATGAAGTTTATGATTCATACTTGAAATTGTGATTGAATTATTACTCTAGCATAAGAAATCATATGACAAGAATTATATAAGTTGCTGTTCTAAGAATGATCATGATGCCCTCATGTCCGTATTTGATTTTTATCGACACCTCTCTCTCTAAACATGTGGACATATTTTTCAATTTCTGCTTTCGCTTGAGGACAAGCGAGGTCTAAGCTTGGGGGAGTTGATATTTTGCATCATGCTTTTATATCGATATTTGTTGCATTATGGGCTATTATTACACATTATGTCACAATACTTATGCCTATTCTCTCCTTATTTTACAAGGTTTACATGAAGAAGGAGAATGCCGGCAGTTGGGATTCTGGGCTGGAAAAGGAGCAAATATTAGAGACCTATTCTGTACAGCTCCAAAAGTCCTGAAACTTCACGGAAGACGTTTTTAGAATATATAAAAAATACCAAGCGCAAGAAGTTCACCACGGGGGCCACACCCTGCCCACGAGGGTGGGGGTGCGCCCTACCCCCCTGGGCGCGCCCCTACCTCATGGGCCCCTGGTGGCCCTCCGATGACCATCTTCTGCTATATGAGGTCTTTCGTTGAGAAAAAAAATCATAAGCAATCTTCTTGGACGAAACTCCGCCGCCACGAGGGTGAACCTTGGCGGAACCAATCTAGGGCTCTAGCGGAGCTGTTCCGCTAGGGAAACTTCCCTCCCGGAGGGGGAAATCATCGCCATCACCATCACCAACGCTCCTCTCATCGGGAGAGGGCAATCTCCATCAACATCTTCATCAGCACCATCTCCTCTCAAAACCCTAGTTCATCTCTTATATCCAATTCTTGTCTCCAAGTCCGGGATTGGTGCTAGTAGGTTGCTAGTAGTGTTAATTACTCCTTATAGTTGATGCTAGTTGGTTTAATTGGTGGAAGATCATATGTTCAGATCCTATATGCATATTAATACCTCTCTGATTCTGAACATGTTTATGCTTTATGAGTAGTTACGTTTGTTCCTGAGGACATGGGAGAAGTCTTGCTATTAGTAGTGATGTGAATTTGGTATTCGTTCGATATTTTGATGAGATGTATGTTGTCTCTCCTCTATTGGTGTTATGTGAACGTCGACTACATGACACCTCACCATTATTTGGGCCTAGAGGAAGGCATTGGGAAGTAATAAGTAGATGATGGGTTGCTAGAGTGACAGAAGCTTAAACCCTAGTTTATGCGTTGCTTCGTATGGGGCTGATTTGGATCCATATGTTTCATGTTATGGTTAGGTTTATCTTAATACTTTTGTTGTAGTTGCGGATGCTTGCAATAGAGGTTAATCATAAGTGGGATGCTTGTCCAAGTAAGGACAGTACCCAAGCACTGGTCCACCCACATACCAAATTATCAAAGTACCGAACGCGAATCATATGACATGATGAAAACTAGCTTGACGATATTCCCATGTGTCCTCGGGAGCGCTTTTCTCTATATAAGAGTTTGTCCAGGCTTTTCCTTTGCTAAAAAAGGATTGGGCCACCTTGCTGCACTTTATTTACTTTTGTTACTCGTTGCTCGTTACAAATTATCCTATCACAAAACTATCTGTTACCACTTGTTTCAGTACTTGCAGAGAATACCTTGTTGGAAACCGCTTATCATTTCCTTCTGCTCCTCGTTGGGTTTGACACTCTTACTTATCTAAAGGACTATGATAGATCCCCTATACTTGTGGGTTATCAATCTCCTAGATAGATCTTGCGTGATCGTAGGATTTTTTTTTGAAATTGCATGCTATGTTCCCCAACTCATAGAAAGATCGCTGGAGTTTGCACACTTTGTTAGCACCTTTAGGATCGACAAAACCTTCTGGTTGCATCATATACAACTCTTCTTTAAGAAATCCATTAATGAATGCAGATTTGACATTCATTTGCCAGATTTCTTAAAATGCGGCAATTTTTTAACATGATTTGGACAGACTTAAGCATTGCTACGGGTGAGAAGGTCTCATCATAGTCAACTCCTTGAACTTGTCGAAAACCTTTTGCAACAAGTCGAGCTTTGTAGACAGTAACATTACCATTAGCATCAGTCTTCTTCTTGAAGATCCATTTATTCTCTATGGCTTGCCGATCATCGGGCAATTCAACCAAAGTCCATACTTTGTTCTCATACAAGGAGCCCATCTCAGATTTCATGGTCTCAAGCCTTTTTGTGGAATCTAGGCTCATCATTGTCGATGTCAAAACCGGCCGATCTTGAGTAGGGGGTCTCGAACTATGCGTCTGAGGATCGAAGGTAACATGAGACAAGGGAGGCATGATGTTTACCCAGGTTCGGGCCCTCTTGATGGAGGTAAAACCCTGCGTCATGCTTGATTGTATTTGATGAGTATAGGGGTTACATGAGTTGATCTACCTCAAGATCGTAATGGCTGAACCCTAGATGTCTAGCCTATATGAATTCTGATAGCCTCTACGGGCTAACCCCTCCGGTTTATATAGACACCAAAGGGTCCTGGGGTTGTACAGGGTTGGTTCACAGAGAAAGGAAAATACACATCCGGATATTAAGCTTGTCATCCACGCATAAGAGAGTCCTACTGTCGGTTCTATGTCCGGCATATCTCATAGTAGGGGTCCAAAGCTAGGCGTCTTGGAGCTATGGTAACATGGACATGGAATTTTACCCAGGTTCGGGCCCTCTTGATGGAGGTAAAACCCTACGTCCTGCTTTTGATTGTATTCATATGGGGTGTAGTACAGAGTACATGTATATACCACGAGATTGTAGTAATGAATATGAGATTGTCTATTGACTAGCCTAGCCTCGGTTTATATATGCACCATAGGCCTAGGGTTTAGAGGAGTCCTTGTCTTGTGCGCCAAGTCTTGTGGAATCCTCCTTGTATTCGACATGGGCTGCCCGAAGTGGCCCATTAGTGAATCATCATGGGGGTCCTCGGCCCGACCCACTGGTCGGGAGACGACGTGGTGAGTACCCCGTAGTCCAGGACACTGTCAGTAGCCCCCTGAACCAGTCTTCAAGTTGGGGATGCTCCTCGATTCTTCCGAACCATTCTTCATCTTTGGTCATCGGTCTTGAAAACTGGTTCAACAAATCTTCTCATCTTCGATCTAGAGCATCGCCGAAGTGAATCCGAAGAGTTTACACGTCGGGTATCCGAGGAGCCCCTTTAAGTTTTCGGCCTTTAGCAATGCCTTGTTATTTTTTATGCCACACCTCGGGTTTGAAGTTGTTCCCGTGTGGCGCTGTCCTGTTGTGTCCGAGCTCCAAGGCCGGACTGTATCCAGGCTCTAATGTCGGACTGCATTTGAGGTGTCTTTTTGCAGCCGAGCTCCAACGTCGGTATGCATCCGAGCTCCAAAGACGGAGAGTATCTGAGCTCCAACGCCGGACTATATCTGAGGTGTCATAGATCACCTTGGCTCAAAAAAGTTGAAGAAGTTTAGCCGAGCTTAATGTTGGAAATGCCCTCTATTGTGCCGCCACCTGCATCCGAGCTTTATGTCGGACTGCTTCCGAGGTGATGCACCACACCTCTTGCTTGGGCTGATTGTTTGCGGATTTTATTTCCGATTGATGCAATTTATTTATTGACGAGATATATAGCCAGTAGCCCTCAAGGTGTGTGTGTCGGCCTAAAACACGGGATGCACATTTAGAGGAGATACTGATTGGCAGACGGGCCCTTGAGAGAGGGTCTCGAGAAGTCACCGTAATATATTAGCTTGATGCCGGATAGGTCCTAGATAGTTCCCATTGTTATCCGAAGATGCATTTGCCCATAGTTCGGTCAAGCCGAACACTGAGCACTTTGAATTTTCTGTATTGAATAGGCAATGCAGTAGCCTCTGAGACAATGCTCGGGTGGCAACACCAGATCATGGGATCGATGTGCCCCTTTAATATTAGTAAATGATAAGCCCGAAGCCCGGTAGCCCCCGAGCCTTAATGTGGGCATGAGTGGCCGAATTAAGGATCGATATTCGGAGTAAAATCACAAATTATGTGTAATGATTCTATGTATCCAAGTACTCTACATCATTAATGCTCGGATCCGCATTGTACAAAACTTTGTTGACCGACCATCGGCCTCAACCTCCTCGGCTAGTAGCTGGGGAGTGTTTATCCCACTTTATAAAGCCTTTATGAGGGAAAAGATTTACGACAGACAAGGCAACCCGTCCATACGGTTTTATAAACAAAGGTATGCGGAGAGAATGTTATATTACTATTTAATGTAAGAAACATCTTCCAAAGAAAATAGTCCCGCTATTGGTTCCTTTCTTTGGGTTGTCATGCCGACCATGATCATGAAACCTCATCTCCGATCAATGCGGGAGAAAAATATTGAGGATTCAGTTTGGGGAAAGTTCCCGAACTATGTGGTCTTTAGCAAACATAAATTTTCACTTCCGTCATTGCCAATTATATCCTTTAAGATCGCTAGCTTTCAGCTTCACCCAGTCTGAGGTACTAACTCGGATGACCCGGTAGTAACAATCACACAGGTGCTCCCTTTACCGCCTAGCCGAACAATCGGGAACATAGGGGTAAGCACAGGAGCCAGGCAACCCAGCTTGGCCATCTTAAGTCAAATTGATGCATATTTATGGCTTTGTAATGATGATTACAGAAGGCGTCCCTCGTATATTAAGTACAAAGGCCGATGATATGTTCATTTTGACTCCGTTGCAACCGTTTATCAGTTGAAAGTGGCCCATCATCGGCTTCCACCCCCTTGTAGATGCTACGTAGGGTGTTTCCGCAATAACAAAACAACCCTTAGCCGACGTCTCAGTATCTGAAGGTGGTTGTGTTATCAGAAACGAGGCAATCAGATATGTGGGCTTTACAACTTTCACTTAGTCATAGGAGCTTTAAACTGGGGAATCTAGCTACGAGCCCCCGGTTAGTGTTCGGCACCGACCGAAGTCTAGCCATTAACACTTTGGCCAATGTTATGAAAGGCCCATCGTTTAACATAGGGTAATCGATATCGATCTATAGTTTGACACCGTCATTGGATCGCTGACCAGTTTACGCCCATTGTGACAGTCAGTTTTCGGCTTTCTCCACTGAGGTGCTTAACCATTCAAGCTAGAAGCACAATCGCAGTGGTTCTCCCTTTTCACACCTAGCTGAACAAAGCGAAACGTACGAGGCAACCACAGGGGACGGGCAACCCAACTATTGACCGAAGACACAATTTGAAACCAATGCATATATAGCAATATCCGAGAATGTTTTTGCCGAATCTCTAAAAGGTGTCCGGCGTTGCACTGCGAGACTTATGCTGGAAACACGGAAATAGTTTAAAAGTGCCACAGGCTTGGAAAACCAAAAACTTCAGTAAAAACTTTACGCCAGAACTAAATCGAGTCATTTGGTGCCAATCCAATAATTGGTCTTACTTTTGTGTTTCTGTGATGCATTAATATGACACATCTGATCTCAAGACTTCAAGCGGGTTATCCTACGGCTACAACCTCCTATCCAGAAGGCGGAGTACTGATCGTTAAGCCAGTTTAGCGAACTAAACTCGAGCGGCATTAGAGAGAAAACAGGCTATCCAGCTATTGACCACACACTCGAGTCGAGAAAGGAGTGGTAGAAAAAGACTTTGCAACGACTTAGAAGAAGAACACTTATTATAAAATGGCTCATGTAAATTTAAGAGCCCAAGTTAACATGGGCAAAGAAAAGTGGTTTTTAATGAACCTCGTTTTTGACAAACATATTTAAGCATAAATATAATGTTTGGTCGAACCGAACAAGAATTAAAAAACTGAGCATGGAAGCGACTTAGCTGGTTAATGTGCTCGGTGTGGATGCGCGGCCCGAGCTTACGGCAGGACAATGTCCCAGCCCCCAAACCGGTCCCGAGGTGGCAGAGCGAAGAGCTCGACACTTCAAAGTGGCGACATAGCACGGCTAATGTGGCGGGGTGGAACCTCCAGTCCGAATGAGGCGACAGAGGAGGCCGACATTATGACGCCGAAGTTTGTTGTGTGGGTTAATGATATGATGATGAAGCCCCGGTCCAGCCGAGGTGACGTGGTACGTCGGTACGCCGAGGTGACAGCACTGCCCAACCCGAATCATTTACCTGTGCATAGAAAATAGTGCAAGACGGAGATAATAGTAATAAAAATAGAACAAAAATTCGTTGCATAATTAATAATTTATGCAAAGTGAGTAATAAAAGAAATATGGCCCGTGTGCCGAACACTCGATGAGTAAAGCTTTCTTAGCGATGCTGAAGTCCCCGAGGCAAACGAACATATCAGTATGGCAATTCGACCAACAAGATGATCACGCGAGCCGATTGGGACGACGGCGTCGGCTTGCCGAAGTGACCGCGTGATGCAGTCAAAGTCGATTTCCTACACATGTAAAATAGTGCAGTCCAAAAAATAATAATATAAATATAGAAGAAAAAACTAGCATAATTAATTTACGCAAAATATTTTTTTAAAGAGATGTGGCTTGGCTTTGAAGCCAATGTCGGTGCAGGGCGCTGGCGTGACAAAGCCTATATTCACAAGGCGGTCCGAGTCCCCGATGAGGCGTTCGCCGAATTGCGGATGGGAAACTGACCGAACCATCACGCAAACATCGTTAATGCGGCCATCACTTAACAGACCTGTGTACAGATGATGGAACAAACCAGAGTAATAATTCCTCGGAAAAAGTAAACCCAAGCAAGAAAAAATTACTAGGATTAATAGCACCTCGTTTATCTGTTGTAGCAATCTGAAGAAAGGTTACTCCCAAAATTGGGACTTGATCCGCACACCCATTGCCTGATGGGCAATGAAGCGACGGCATTGCGATGCTGGCAAAGGTTGGCTCGCTGAGGCAAATCCCCCAGTCCAGCTAACGTGACGAAGCTGGTCGGCTAGTGACGACGAAGGCTCCGGAGTAGGTTGATGAAGAGATGGCTAAGCCCCCGGTCTAGCCGAGGTGACGGAGCGGGTCAGTAAGGAGATGTTGCAGCTGCCATGTCAGCCAAGGTGTTGAAGCAATTCGGCGTGATGGACATCGTCTTGAAGAAGCAATAGTGTGGCCATGCCAACGCAGGTCGTGACTTGTGATGTGGTCAATGTTGGCTTGATGAAGTGACCGTGCAACGATGCCGGTGTGCCCGCTTCATGTAATCAGTGGGGCGGCGATGTTGGTGATGATTTATCTTTCGCGATGCTGAACTCTTGTTCGGCTCGCCGAGATGATGATCCGAAGAAGTTGAGCTCAGCTCAACAAAGCGACAACGTGTCTAGCGCAGGTCAGCAGCCTTGGAGCAATGTCGCCAGACTGGTTTGACACTAGTGTGATGCGGAAGAATACCTCAAAGAAGGCTTAAAATTTTATGGGCACGTGTTTAAGAACAACACACAATACCCTAGAAAGAGATTCTTCCAAAAGGGTTGTCCAATATCCAGTTCATGAAAAAAGATGAACTCAGGTCGGATTCGTATTCCCGCAGAAAACAAATCCTAAAAGTGATGAACTAATCAGAAGGTTCCCGGAGTTTGAACGGTCGGATCGAGCTGAAATTTTGAGAGGTGGTAGATATGGAAATTCTGCAAAAGTTGAATGGTTGAATCTTCCAAATAACCTCCGAGCTAGGCTCTGGAGACCACGCCCTAAACTTATCCAGATTCCCGTCCAGACTCGACCGGCCTCCGATATATCATAGATCGCCGGAGATTCCTCCATCGGAAGATGATGGAATTTTACAGGGTCGTTGCAGACAAGTCAGCATCCGTAACGCAACAACCATCTCTCTCGATTTGTCCGTCCCTCACACGATTGCATGTAACTCATGCATCAACGCGCACATTTTGACACCCTCACCCGGCCCCTGCCCACCTCAAGGCCCGCACATCGCTCTCTATCTCGCACACACAATCTCTTCGTGAATACCCTGTTTAGCATGTAGCTTTCCGTCACATACACACACATTTCTCTCCTTAGGTTTGTTTTCTCTCAATATCTGACACACACACACACACACAACACACATCACACACACACCCATCCCCCGAGCACACAATTCATCCCCATCCAAGGTTATATGGTGACCACTCTCGCTTGTGCTTCTCTGCACCCCAGCATTCACAACACCTCAATCTTCAAAGAGGGCATCGAGGAGATCGAAGACGGCGACCACACTGCGCTAGAGAATGCGGGGCCATTTGGAAGCAGGATGATGTGACGACGGCTGACTGACTCCTCCCCCACCCTCTCTCTCTCGCACAAAATTACCAATCCCTCTCTCCCCGCACAAATTTATCAATCCCTCAACCCATGAGATCCTTCCCCTCTCATCCATGTTTTTCTAGCTCTCTCATCAAACCTGTTGTCTCTTCTCCTTCCACGTGTACAGAATCCGGATGCACACGCATCTCATGTATATTACAAGTCTCCATCTTTCTCACAGACCTAACTTCTTCCTCTTTCTTTCTCTCTCTATCTCCCTCTATCTGTTTCGTTAGGTTTGTCTCCTACTCTCTTGTCCACATACATACAGTCTTTCCTGCCCTATCTGCTCCATCTTCGCAAGCTCTCTCTGCATGTTTCATTCACACATTGGGATATGTTCAAAATGTTGCTTTTATAATGGCTGATGTAGAGTTATTGTTGGTTTTGTTGCATCCTACAAAGTAATAACTATGAAATGCATTTTGATTATCATTTGACTGCGATTATGCGAGTTTGAGCATGTTGTGAAGTACTATAGACCTCGTATACATCTTGGAATTCGACAATGATTGTAACTTTGTATAGACCATTACATTCGAAGTCAGTAGCCTAATATATTTATTTCACAATTTCAAAAAATAATTAATTCACTACATACTAAGAAAACAAATGTGTACACCCTCCGTTTTTATTTAGGAACAATTGCATTTTTGCCCCTAGTTGGTTCCTACCCACGAGTTTTGCCCTTACTTTTCGAGCTTGCTCAGTTTTGCCCTTACTTTTTCCGTCGAGGTCCCTCGAATGCCCTTTGACCGTTCGACCAAAACTTTGAAAATTCGTAACTAATACATATGAACTCAGAAAAATGCAAATAAGATATCAAAATGTTCAGATAAACATTACCTTTATGTGCATATTGATACGTCTTCAACGTATCTATAATTTTTGATTCCTCCATGCTATATTATCTACTGTTTTGGACTATATTGGGCTTTATTTTCCACTTTTATATTATTTTTGGGACTAACCTATTAACCGGAGGCCCAGCCCAGAATTGCTATTTTTTCCCTATTTCAGTGTTTCGGATAAACGGAATATCAAACAGAGTCCAAACGGAATAAAATCTTCGAAAACGTGATTTCCTCACCGAACGTGATCCAGGAGACTTGGACCCTACTGGAGGGGATCAAAGAGGAGGTCACGAGGGTGGGGGGAGCCCCCCTAGGGCGTGCCCCCTGCCTCGTGGGCCCCTTGGTGCTCCACCGACGTACTCCTTCCTCCTATATATACACACATACCCCCAAATGATCAGAACAGGAGCCAAAAACCTAATTCCACTGCCGCAACTTTATGTATCCACGAGGTCCCATCTTGGGGCCTGTTCCGGAGCTCCGTCGGAAGAGGGTCGTCATCACGGAGGGCTTCTACATCATCATAGTCCATCCAATGAAGTGTGAGTAGTTTACCTCAGACCTTCGGGTCCATAGTTAGTAGCTAGATGGCTTCTTCTCTCTCTTTGAATCTCAATACAAAGTTCTCCCCCTCTCTTGTGGAGATCTATTCGATGTAATCTTCTTTTTGTGGTATGTTTGTTGAGACCGATGAATTGTGGGTTTATGATCCAGCCTATCTATGAATAATATTTGAATCTTCTCTGAATTATTTTATGCATGGTTGGTTATCTTTGCAAGTCTCTTCGAATTATCCGTTTGGTTTGGCCAACTAGATTGGTAGTTCTTGCCATGGGAGAAGTGCTTAGCTTTGGGTTCGACCTTGCGGTGTCCTTACCCAGTGACAGAAGGGGCAGCAAGGCACGTATTGTATCGTTGCCATCGAGGATAACAAGATGGGGTTTATTTCATATTGCATGAATTTATCTATCTACATCTTGTCATCTTGCTTAAGGCGTTACTCTGTTTTTAAATTAATACTCTAGATGCATGCTGGATAGAGGTCGATGAGTGGAGTAATAGTAGTTGATGCAGAATCGTTTCGATCTATTTGTCACGGACATGATGCCTATATACATGATCATGCCTAGATATTCTCATAATTATGCACAATTCTATCAATTGCTCAACAGTAATTTGTTCACCCACCGTAGCATACTTATGCTCTTGAGAGAAGCCACTAGTGAAACCTATGGCCCCTGGGTCTATTATCATCATATCAATCTCCATCACTTTTATATTCTTTTGCTATTTACTTTGCCTTTACTTTTTTACTTTGCATCTTTATATCAAAAATACCAAAAATATTCTATCTATCAGATCTCACTCTCGTAAGTGACCGTGAAGGGCTTGACAACCCCTAATCGCGTTGGTTGCGAGTATCTATCGCTTTGTGCAGGTACGAGGGACTTGAGCGTGGGCTCCTACTGGATTGATACCTTGGTTCTCAAAAATTGAGGGAAATACTTACGCTGCACTGCTGCATCATCCCTTCCTCTTCGGGGAAAACCAACGCAAGCTCAAGACGTAGCAAGAAGGATTTCTGGTGCCGTTGCCGGGGAGTCTACGCAAAAAAGTCAATATACCAAGTACCCATCACAATCCCTATCTCTCGCATTACGTTATTTGCCATTTGCCTCTCGTTTTCCTCTCCCCCCAATTCACCCTTGCCGTTTTATTTGCCCTCTCTCTCTATCCTCCCTCTCTGTTTGCCTCTTTTTGTCCGCTTGCTTTTTGTTTGCTCGTGTGTAGATTGCTTGTTTGTCGCGATGGCTCAAGATACTACCAAATTGTGTGACTTCACCAATACCGATAATAATGATTTCCTTAGGACTCCGATTGCTCCTCTTACCGATGCTGAATCTTGTGAAATTAATACTGCTTTGTTGAATCTTGTTATGAAAGATCAATTTGCCGGCCTTCCTAGTGAAGATGCCGCTACTCATCTGAATAGCTTCATTGATTTATGTGATATGCAAAAGAAAAAAGATGTAATGATGATGTCGTTAAATTGAAGCTATTTCCTTTTTCGCTTAGAGATCATGCTAAAGCTTGGTTTTCGTCTTTGCCTAAAGATAGTATTGATTCATGGAACAAATGCGAAGATGCTTTTATCTCTAAGTATTTTCCTCCCGCTAAGATCATCTCTCTTAGAAACGATATAATGAACTTTAAACAACTTGATCATGAACATGTTGCACAAGCTTGGGAGAGAATGAAATTAATGATACGTAATTGCCCTACTCATGGTTTGAATTTCTGGATGATTATACAAAAATTTTATGCTGGATTGAATTTTGCTTCTAGAAATCTTTTAGATTCAGCCGCGGGAGGCACTTTTATGGAAATCACTTTAGGAGATGCTACTAAACTCCTAGATAATATTATGGTTAATTATTCTCAATGGCATACTGAAAGAACTTCTAATAAAAAGGTGCATGCGATAGAAGAAATTAATGTGTTGAGTGGAAAGATGGATGAACTTATGAAATTATTTGCTACTAAGAGTGTTTCTTCTGATCCTAATGATATGCCTTTGTCTACTTTGATTGAGAATAACAATGAATCTATGGATGTGAATT
This sequence comes from Triticum dicoccoides, assembly GCF_002162155.2. NCBI lineage: Eukaryota > Viridiplantae > Streptophyta > Magnoliopsida > Poales > Poaceae > Triticum > Triticum dicoccoides. The sequence continues at coordinate 159,174,787 of NC_041382.1, read as the reverse complement.
TTGTTGGTAGGAATAATTTTGGTAACAACGCTTATAGAGGGAATTTTAATCCTAGGCCATATCCTAGTAATCCTTCTAATAATTATGGGAATTCCTACAACAAATCTTATGGAAATTATAATAAGATGCCCTCTGATTTTGAATCTAACATTAAAGAATTTATTTCTTCGCAAAAGAATTTTAATGCTATGATTGAAGAAAATTGCTTAAGATTGATGATTTGGCTAGGAACGTTGATAGAACTGCTCTCGATGTTGATGCTTTGAAACTTAGATCTATTCCACCAAAGCATGATATTAATGAGTCTCTAAAAGCCATGAGAATTTCAATTGATGAGTGTAAAGAAAGAACCGCTAGGATGCGTGCTTCCAAAGATGCCTCTATTAAAGCGTGTTCTTCCAATTCCTATGAAAATCAAGATGAAGATCTAAAAGTTATTGATGTGTCTCCAATTAAATCTTTATTTTGAAATATGAATCTTGATGAAACTTAATATGATATTCCTTTACCTAGAAGGCGTTCTAAAAATTCGGAGTGTTTAGATCTTAATGATGAAATTGATGAAAGTGGGATGGAAAGAAATAAAAATCTAGAGGTTGCTAAACCGACTATATTGGATTTCAAGGAATTCAATTATGAAAATTGCTCTTTGATTGATTGTACTTCCTTGTTGCAATCCGTGCTAAATTCTCCACATGCTTATAGTCAAAATAAAGCCTTCACCGAACATATTGTTGATGCCTTGATGCAATCTTATGAAGAAAAACTTGAGTTGAAAGTTTCTATCCCTAGAAAACTCTATGATGAGTGGGAACCAACTATTAAGATTAAAATTAAAGATCGTGAGTTTTATGCTTTTGTGATTTGGGTGCTAGTGTCTCTACTATTCCCAAGACTTTGTGTGATTTACTAGATTTCCGTAATTTTGATGATTGCTCTCTAAACTTACATCTTGCGGATTCCACTATTAAGAAACATATGGGAAGAATTAATGATGTTCTTATTGTTGCAAATAGGAATTATGTGCTCGTAGATTTCATTGTTCTTGATATAGATTGCAATCCTTCTTTCCCTATTATTCTTGGTAGACCTTTCCTTAGAACGGTTGGTGCGATTATTGATATGAAGGAAGGGAATATTAGATTTCAATTTCCATTAGAAAAGGGCATGGAACACTTTCCAAGAAAGAAAATAAAATTACCATATGAAACAATCATGAGATCCACTTATGGATTGCCTACCAAAGATGGCAATACCTAGATCTATTCTTGCTCGTTATGCCTAGCTAGGGGCATTAAACGATAGCGCTTGTTGGGAGGCAACCCAATTTTATTTTTGTTCCTTGATTTTTGCTGATGTTTAGTAATAAATAAATTATTTAGCCTCTGTTTTGGTTGTGTTTTTTGTGTTTAGTTAGTGTTTGTTCCAAGTAGAACCGTTGGGAAGACTTGGGGAAAGTCTTGTTGAACTTGCTGTAAAAAAACAGAAACTTTAGCGCTCACGAGAACTGCTGTCATTTTTATGTGAAGAGTACTATTTAGTTAATTCTTTTTAAGCTGATTAATAGATAAATTCCTCATGTCCAGCAATTTATTTTAGAATTTTTGGGGTTCCAGATTTTCCGCTAGCTACTGATTAATACAGACTGTTCTGTTTTTGATAGATTCTGTTTTTCGTGTGTTGTTTGCTTATTTTGATGAATCTATGGCTAGTAAAATAGTTTATAATCCATAGAGAAGTTGGAATACAGTCGGTTTAACACCAATACAAATAAATAATGAGTTCATTACAGTACCTTGAAGTGGTCTTTTGTTTTCTTTCGCTAACGGAGCTCACGAGTTTTCTATCTTGAGTTTTGTGTTGTGAAGTTTTCAAGTTTTGGGTGAATTCTTTTGATGGATCATGGAACAAGGAGTGGCAAGAGCCTAAGCTTGGGGATGCCCATGGCACCCCCAAGATAATCCAATGACACCAAAAAGTCAAAGCTTGGGGATGCCCCGGAAGGCATCCCCTCTTTCGTCCACTTCCATCGGTAATTTACTTGGAGCTATATTTTTATTCACCAACATGATATGTGTTTTGCTTGGAGCGTCTTGTATTATTTGTGTCTTTGTTTGTTAGTATGCCACAATCATCCTTGCTGTACACACCTTTTGAGAGAGCCATACATGAATTAAAATTTGATAGAATACTCTATGTGCTTCACTTATATCTTTTGAGTTAGATAATTTTGCTCTATGTGCTTCACTTATATCCTTTGAGCTAGATAGTTTTGCTTTATGTGCTTCACTTATATCTTTGAGCTAGATAGTTTTGCTCTATGTGCTTCACTTATATCTTTTGTGCTAGATAATTTTTCTCTATGTGCTTCACTTAGATCTTTTAGAGCGCGGTGGTGGATTCATTTTAAAGAAACTATTGATCTCTCATGCTTCACTTAAATTAATTTGAGAGTCTCTTAATAGCATGGTAATTTGCCTAATAATATGCTTGGTATTCAAGATTTGTGAAACTTTCTTTTGAGTGTGTTGAATACTAAGAAAATATTGAAGCATGATAATTGTTTTGAGATTTGGAGGCGATAATATTAAAGTCATGCTAGTTGAGTAGTTGTGAATTTAAAGAATACTTGTGTTGAAGTTTGTGATTCCCGTAGCATGCACGTATGGTGAACCATTATGTGATGAAGTCGGAGCATGATTTATTTATTGATTGTCTTCCTTATGAGTGGCGGTCGAGGACGAGCGATGGTCTTTTCCTACCAATCTATCCCCATAGGAGCATGCGCGTAATACTTTGCTTTGATAACTTCTAAATTTTTGCAATAAGTATATGAGTTTTTTATGACTAATGTTGAGTCCATGGATTATACGCACTCTCACCCCTCCACCCTTTCTAGCCTCTCTAATACCGCACACCTTTCGCCGGTAGCATACACCTACCATATACCTTCCTCAAAACAGCCACCATACCTACCTATTATGGCATTTCCATAGCCATTCCGAGATATATTGCCATGCAACTTTCCACCATCTAGTTCATCATGACACATCCATCATTATCATATTGCTTAGCATGATCATGTAGTTGACATAGTATTTGTGGCAAACCACCGTTCATAATTCTTTCATACTTGTCACTCTTGATTCATTGCATATCCCGGTACACCGCCGGAAGCATTTATATAGAGTCATACTTTGTTTTAGTATCGAGTTGTAATCATTGAGTTGTAAATAAATAGAAGTGTGATGATCATCATTCAATAGAGCATTGTCCCCAAAAAAGAGAAAGGCCATAGAAAAAAAGAAGGCCAAAAAAATATAAATAAATAAAAAAAGGGCAATGCTACTATCCTTTTTTCCACACTTGTGATTCAAAGTAGCACCATGATATAGCAAGTCTCATATATTGTGCTTCAAAGTAGCACCATGTTCTTCATATAGAGAGTCTCATATATTGTCATTTTCATATACTAGTGGGAATTTTACGTTATAGAACTTGGCTTGTATATTCCAATGATGGGCTTCCTCAAATTGCCCTAGGTCTTTGTGAGCAAGCAAGTTGGATGCACACCCACTAGTTTATTTTGTTGAGCTTTCATACATTTATAGCTCTAGTGCATCCGTTGCATGGCAATCCCTACTCACTCACATTGATATCTATTAACGGGCATCTCCACAGCCCGTTGATACACCTAGTTGATGTGAGACTATCTTCTCCCTTTTTGTCTTCTCCACAACCACCATTCTATTCCACCTATAGTGTTATATCCATGGCTCACGCTCATGTATTGCATGAAGATTGAAAAAGTTTTGAAAAAGTTAGAGTATGAAACAATTGCTTGGCTTGTCATCGGGGTTGTGCATGATTTAAATATTTTGTGTGGGGAAGATGGAGCATAGCCAGACTATATGATTTTGTAGGGATAACTTTCTTTGGCCATGTTATTTTGAGAAGACATAATTGCTTTGTTAGTATGCTTGAAGTATTATTATTTTCTATGTCAATATAAACTTTTGTCTTGAATCTTTCTAATCTGAATATTCATACCACAATTAAGAAGATTTGCATTGAAATTATGCCAAGTAGCACTCCGCATCAAAAATTCTCTTTTTATCATTTACCTACTCGAGGACGAGCAGGAATTAAGCTTGGGGATGCCTGATACGTCTCCAACGTATCTATAATTTTTGATTGCTCCATGCTATATTATCTACTGTTTTGGACTATATTGGGCTTTATTTTCCACTTTTATATTATTTTTGGGACTAACCTATTAACCGGAGGCCCATCCCAGAATTGCTGTTTTTTGCCTATTTCAGTGTTTCGGATAAACAGAATATCAAACGGAGTCCAAACGGAATAAAATCTTCGGAAATGTGATTTTCTCACCGAACGTGATCCAGGAGACTTGGACCCTACTGGAGGGGATCAAAGAGGAGGTCACGAGGGTGGGGGCGCCCCCCCTAGGGCGCGCCCCCTGCCTCGTGGGCCCCTCGGTTCTCCACCGACGTACTCCTTCCTCCTATATATACACACGTACCCCCAAACGATTAGAACAGGAGCCAAAAACCTAATTCCACCGCCGCAACTTTCTGTATCCACGAGATCCCATCTTGGGGCCTGTTCTGGAGCTCCGTCGGAAGAGGGCCGTCATCACGGAGGGCTTCTACATCATCATAGCCCCTCCGATGAAGTGTGAGTAGTTTACCTTAGACCTTCGCGTCCATAGTTAGTAGGTAGATGGCTTCTTCTCTCTCTTTGAATCTCAATACAAATTTCTCCCCCTCTCTTGTGGAGATCTATTCGATGTAATCTTCTTTTTGCGGTGTCTTTGTTGAGACCGATGAATTGTGGGTTTATGATCCAGTCTATCTATGAATAATATTTGAATCTTCTCTAAATCCTTTTGTGCATGATTGGTTATATTTGCAAGTCTCTTCGAATTATTCGTTTGGTTTGGCCAACTAGATTGGTAGTTCTTGACATGGGAGAAGTGCTTAGCTTTGGGTTCGATCTTGTGGTGTCCTTACCCAGTGACAGAAGGGGCAGCAAGGCACGTATTGTATCGTTGCCATCGAGGATAACAAGATGGGGTTTATTTCATATTGCATGAATTTATCTCTCTACATCATGTCATCTTGCTTAAGGCGTTACTCTCTTTTTAATACTCTAGATGCATGCTGGATAGAGGTCGATGAGTGGAGTAATAGTAGTAGATGCAGAATCATTTCGATCTACTTGTGACGGACATGATGCCTATATACATGATCATGCCTAGATATTCTCATAATTATGCACAATTCTATCAATTGCTCAATAGTAATTTGTTCACCCACCGTAGAATACTTATGCTCTTGAGAGAAGCCACTAGTGAAACCTATGGCCCCCGGGTCTATTCTCATCATATCAATCCCCATCACTTTTATATTGTTTTGCTATTTACTTTGCCTTTACTTTTTTACTTTGCATATTTATATCAAAAATACCAAAAATATTCTATCTATCAGATCTCACTCTCATAAGTGACCGTGAAGGGCTTGACAACCCCTAATCGCGTTGGTTGTGAGTAGGTATCGCTTTGTGCAGGTACGAGGGACTTGAGCGTGGGATCCTACTGGATTGATACCTTGGTTCTCAAAAACTGAGGGAAATACTTACGCTGCTCTGCTGCATCATCCCTTCCTCTTCGGGGAAAACCAACGCAAGCTCAAGACGTAGCACATATCATTTGCATTCAGGACAAAAGCACCCTTTAAACTACCTAAGGTAATTAATGTTATTAACATTATTTAAAATAAAAAGATATAAACAATATTTTTTCATGAATAAAAATTACATGCAGATGTAGGTGATGTTTTCTGAACATCCTGATATCTTATTTGCATTTTTCTGAGTTCGTATCAATTTGTTATGAAGTTTCCAAATAATGGTCAAAGTCATATGAACATTCATAACAAGATGATACAAACTCAGAAAAATGCAAATAAGATATCAGAATGTTCAGAAAATATCGCCTACATTTGCATATAATTTATATTCATGAAAAAATATATTTTTATACCTTTTTATTTTTAATAATGTTAATAATATTAATTACCTCGGGTAGTTTAAAGGGTGCTTTCGTCCTGAATGCAAATGATATGCACATAAAGGTAATGTTTACATGAACATTTTGATATCTTATTTGCATTTTTCTGAGTTCATGTGAATTATTTATGAATTTTCAAAATTTTGGTCAAACAGTCAAAGGGCATTCGAGGGACCATGACGGAAAAAGTAAGGGCAAAAGTGAGCAAGCTCGAAAAGTACTGGCAAAACCCGTGGGTAGGAACCAACTAGGGGTAAAAATTCAATTGTCCCTTTTATTTAAGTCCGCGTATTAGAATTGGTCAAAGTCAAGTTTTATAAACTCTCAGAAAGTTTATAACAAAAAATATTAACATATACAATAACGAATAAATACCATTAGATTCATTATTGAATGTACTTTCACATCATACATATATGTTATGGTAAATGTTTATATTTTTCTATAAACTTGGTCAAACTTTAGGAAGTTTGACTTTGGTCAAACCTAATATGCAGAGTTTACTAGTACTACTCGCTAGTTGCTTAGCCGAATCACCCAACACGCCACACGGGGAGTTCAGTGTCACAAAATTTTGAGGTCGGCGGGAAAATCTCCCGCGACCCTGATTCGAGCAGTGGGAAGTTACCATCATAGCCTTCGAAACAGGCCTACGGATGATGGTTGGTAGGGGGCTGTTTTTGTAACTTCAGGTTCACCCTACCCAGCCAACCCCACCCCGGCACCCAGAGTAGTACACCTGAATACTCCCCATTTTCTATCCCCACCACAAAATAGACTTCTCCACGTCACCGCAGCCTTCGTGCTCCTCCCCTTCTACATCGACGCACTCGTCCATCGCAGCGCATCTGCCTCATTGATGACCTCGTACGCCGCACTGGAGTCGGTCCACCATCGTCGTCGTACACGGAGCCTCTTCCCCGGCACCATCTTCCACGGTCTCGGATCTGCTTCTTGGAAGCCGACGCCAAGCGCAGAAGCACCACCGTCGTGGACAATGAACTAACTCCCGTTGCCGACCATGACTCACAGAGGCCGCCGCGACCATCGTTCTCCTCCTCGATTGGTAATGTGTGTATTGAATCACTTAGCGGTACATGTGCAGTTCCAATTTTGTTCATACCTACCATTCAAATTTCCTGGGTGCTATTGTTCCCGTAAAAGTAATTGGTTATAGCCTCCATTTCTCTTGCCATGTTGAAATTTTAAAACCACGAGTGCGAACATGCAGAGGAGCAATGAAGACCAAACACGGGATATTGGGGACATCTTCAAGGAGCGTGGAAAGTTAAAGAGGAGTTGCACCGAACCTGTAAAACGAGCTTTGGTAAGTAACACCCTTTCAATTACTTTCGTTTAGCCTCGTGTTCTTCGATGTGTATATGTTATAGTTTCTGTTTCTCTTAAGCCTCGTGTTCTTCGATGTTTCATAAGAAGTCCCAATCGTCCTAATGCTTTCATTTATAGCTTGTTGTAGGAAGTGGGTGTTCTCACCTTGTAGTCTGTTTTTATATATTTTTTCCTTTTGAATTCACTTCTCCCAGTTCTGTTTATCTGGCTTCTACTAAATGGATCTGGGTTACTTTGAGTATTGATCTAAAAAAGAAGTAACTTCATGTCAGGATGCAGTTCCTGCAAGGAGGGAAGTATGGTCAACCTCGAGATCATGTTTCCAGAATGAGGCTGGATTACACACAAGGTGCCAGTTCCCTAATGATGCTGGATTAGACACAAGGTGCAAATTCCCAGATGATGCTGGATTACACACAAGCCAGGTGGAGTCGTCAAATGTTCGTGTCCTCGTGGCTCTAGTAAAGGCTGAAAGAAAGCGTGCAGCAGCCCTTGAGAATGTAGCTGAGTTCCTGAAGAAGCGTAAAGAGCAATCGGATGCTCTCTTCACCCATGCCAAAGAAGAGATGGAAGAAGCCAGAAATAAGCTAGCAGAGGCAGAGTAGGCTAGGCATCTCCTGCTATCTAAAACGGTAGTCAATACCAAATTTCCTTCACAGTAGCTAGGTTCAAATGTTTATCCAGTCAGCATGCCTGTTGTGATGTCCGTGCATCTACTGATGTGGCACAATTTTTTTTGGGTCATGTAATAACAGCAATTACTTTCTAAACAACAACAGACGAAGCATTGGACATGGTATAGTTCACACGCAAGCCCGACATTCCAAGTTCAACTTCCACATAAAACTCATGTTCATAGATATCTCCACATTCATACATAATGTCCACAACCATGATTCACTTCAAAGCCAAAAAAATTGAGGAGAGTTATGAATAAAGAAAAACCTCTAGTTCCTGCTACCAGTGCGAGCACAACAAGTCAAGACCATGCGTAATTAATTATATTTTTGTCATTTTTTGTGTTCAAAAATGCCAGTCGGGTCGTGGAAGGACGTGTTGCAAGCACACGCGCGGATTGAATAAAGGCAGGTGGGGCAGTCTGAAGCCGGTTGCATGCGGCGAGGAGGCGTGTTCAGCTAGGCATGCAACGAGTGGGGCCCTCTTGGTTGGCGTGCTGGTTCAATGCCTTTGCTATGAGAGGTCGCGTCCGTGTCAGAGCAATCACTCCCTCTAGTCCTTTTTTGTTTGCGTATAACAAAATCTCGTTTTCCATTCACATTTTACAAGTAAAATTCATGGACAAACTTTGACCCAAAATACGATGGGGACTAGTAAACCAGAACGGAGGTAGTAGTTTTTTTTAATCAAAGAAGGGTTTCCCCCTTCCGATTTTCATTACTGAAAACCAACATCTAAATCTAAACCATAGTACTTGCCCTAGAACCACCAGGTTCAACATCTCGCAACATAAACCCATACAACCATACGCCAAGGAGGTACCTAGTACTATGAATTCCATTTTCGCTCCATACCAATCGTTCTAAAACTACTTAGTACTTATAACACGCCATTGAAAATCGGAACTCTTAACCCCCGCTAAAAAATGATATTTTAAACGTGGCTACTCGATCTGTGGCAACTGGCGAGCCACCGCCTCCAAGTCGTTCACCTGTGGTCCCGACCATCAACTCCTACGGATCAAATTATCACGTGAGCTGACTATTCCTTCAAAGGTGCGCTCCACCACGTACCCGATACCCGCGAATGCAGCAATCATGCGGTTTTAGGGTTTATTTGTTAATGTTGCCTTTACGTAACACTCACGTGTGCGAGACAGCGAGAGACCGACTGCGTGCATGAGCCTCTTCTCTTTGTATATGTACTCCACCGTTTGTCTGGTGTCCAAAAAATTATAATAACTACTAGCAATGTTCCAATGCATTGCCACACGATCAGAGTAGATTAATACATATTCACCGATTTGATTGAAAAAAAGTCTAGCTCTGAAATACGTATATCACTAGAAAATGTTATGTTTCACTCAAAATACATTCCTTTGGTGGTTTTGATGAGATAAGGGAGGAATGTTGTTGGTTTCAAGATTCAAGAAGTGGTATATGTCTAATTTCTACTCTTACTAGCAAGATGCTCGTGCGTTGCACGGAACATCATGATCTTGTGGGAGAAAAGGATGAACGAGGGAAGGCCTTATCTGCAAATGTGGAGAGGAGTGTGGGTAAATTGCCATAGTTTCGTTCCTATCCGTCAGATATAAATCGGACGGCCTATATTACAGGATGGCAGGCCCACCATCATCACCGACTCGGTTTTTTATCCCTACTCTTATAAAAAGCATAGTCGGTGATGATCGTGTGCCTGCCATCCTGGAATATAGGTCGTCCGATCTATACCTGATGGATAGGAAGGAAACTATGGCAATTTTGCAAAAAGATACCCACACCCCTCTCCACACTTGCAAATAAGGCCTTCCCTTGTTCATCCTTTTCTCCCACAAGATAAACTACTCCTACAAATGCATCTTCATGTTCCGTGCAACGCATGGGCATCTTGCTAGTTGTTGCAAAAAGCCCATGTGTGTGTGAGAGAGAGGGAGAGAGTAGGAGGACGAAGTGCATGTGTGATAAAGACACAAAGAGTGTGTGTGCGAGAGATATCAGCTTAAAATGAGGCGATAGTGTGTGTGTGCACGATTGAGAGGGCGTGTCTCAAGAAGGGAAGAAAAATCTACATGGATACAAGGAGCGGGAGAGAGACATGTATGCGATAGTGGAAGCATGAGTGTGCGGGTGTATAAACCTATCTAGAGGCTAGTCGATAAATGTTAGTGAGAGAAATACGAGTCGGGGTGCGAAAGCGAGAGTTTTGTGAGAGAGAGAGAGATGGTAGTCGAGAAGCAGAGTGGAAGCAGGAGTTGTGTGTGTGAGTGAGAGAGGGGGGAGTTTGTCTAATCGATAAGCAAATGAATAATGTCAGTCTGGGATGGAGACGAAAAGGAGACCGCAACAAATGTTGTGTCTACAGGAGAGAGAGAGAGAGTAATTTTAGTGGTATGATTCATATCTAGAGACATATAGGGTGTGTGAGAGAATCCCATAGAGAGAAAGACAAAGTGAAAGACGAGTGGAGACTGTGTGTGTGGCGGTGAAAAAGAAAGCTTAGGTACCTAGTGATACGAGAGAACGGTAGAGATGTGAGACATAATGAAACCGTGTAATGTATAATGATAGGGAGAGTGTGACACTTCTCAAGGAAGACGTCGAGAGACCATGTTTGCGAGGATAGGAGAAACATGAAGTGAGCGTGCGGGTGAGCTGGAGAAAAGAGAGTGATAGCTACATGAAGGAGCATGCATGCGAGAGAGATGGGCGTGAAAGGAGTGAACATAAAAGGGATTCAAATATTTCAATTCAAGATGATGATACATGTAATCCATACTCGAACCAAAATTGATCTATCAAACATGCATACTCATATGAATTCACGCGCATCTATGTTATTTAATATGTAGATATTACTGATCCATACATTTTAGTAGAACATAATTTGGTTTAATTTTTTGAATTCAACCTTATGATTTTGAGATCATTGTATTTGTAAATCATATTATACATATAAAGGAGCAGAATTCTTTGTTGTGATTTTGAAAGTATATATAAAAAATGATGTATATAGAATTTTATTCCAATCGAAACTGGATCCCGCCAGAAAAAAATAGAATACAAACAGGATTTGAATTGAGTTGGCACGGTAAACGTGCACTCAGCAAAATTTGAACGAAGCGGGGAAAGTCACAGTAACTGCCTGAAACCAAAATCTGCGAGATGGAAATTACTACTGCCTATCCCTGCCACGCAAAGCCCATCGGCTCGATTTCTATAGGTTTCGATAGGGGTAGGTTTGTAATTTCACTCAAACGTGACATAACCGCCTCTCACCCGGATTCATACACGGTGAGCGCCAAAACACAGTGTGTCCTCGGCCGAAATCGACTCCCTCCCCGATTCATACATGGTGGGCGCCAAAAACAAACTCTCGTCGGCAAATATTCGGTGTATGCGAGATTACCGTCCTATCCCCAACCGACTAATATTGCTGTGATGTATGAAATTTGAAACGGGGGCTAAGTTTGTAAATTTCCTTGCATTTGAGACAAGCACGCCCTGAAGACATGGTTCCCCTTCCTCTCCACCTCCATTTCCCCTTCGTACTCCGTGGGCGCCAAAACACCCTCTCCACCCCAGCCTCCTCTGTCTGCAACCCCATCCACCGCCGTCCTCCTCCACCATGTCGGAGCTGATACCCCGACGCCGTCGTCCATTACAAGAGATTGACCTCTCTCATCCACGGCTTCGGACCAGGATCCTTGCATCCCGTCCTCTCGATTCATCCCCACCGTCGTCCACCTTGCCGGCGCTGCTCCTATGACCGTCTCGTCCACCGTGCCCTACCGCCACCGTCTACCCTCCTAGACCTGCTTCCACGCTGCCGACAGCCATCGCTACCGCAGCACCATCAAATTCTCAGCAGATGCATACATGGCGCCGCACCAGAGGCGATACTCTTTCGTATCTGCTCAACTTATTTATCACAGCAAGAAAATAGATCGCCACTGCTTTACTCTGATTTCTTGTCCATCACTTACTTGCTAGTTGAAAGCAAACATTGGTTGCAAAGTTGCCTTTGTCTGGTTTGCACCTTCAGATCCACCATGGCACGCTCAACACTATACTCCCAATGTTTATGGTTTTCCCCTTTTATATTCCACAATAGTTAAATCACAGTAGACTAAATTTCAAAATTGGCTCAGTCGATTTTTCAGAGCTCGCCGGAGCTCGCCGGTGCGAACGAAGGGGCTCGGGTGGGGACTTTGGTTGTGGGGGGTGGTGGGGCCTCGCCGAACGAAGAAAACTCGAACGGGTGGGGGTGGGGGTGGCGGAGGAACACAGGCGGTGGAGGCCGGTGGTCCGGCCGGCGGCCCGTGCGGTGTTCTGTATGGGAAGAATCAGAGACGAGGAAGAAGAAGGGTTAGGAGATGTAGGATCTTCATCCAACCGCCAGAAATGGTCGACTGACCCAAATGACAAAAGTCACGCGACTTGCACGCAGACATGCCTTTATATTCAGTACAATCATCGTACCTGCTTAGCACTGCTCCTAAACCCATCAAGCTAAACAACGTGCCACTCATAATTCCAAACTTGTTGCTCAAGTATGAATCTGATATGATGCTGATATTACTAAAACATATAACATTTAATTGGTCAGCTAATGTTCCTACTTTACTTTTGAAAAAGCACGTGCACCACATATAGATAGACAGCAGGGAGTTGCTTTGTTAATGCACTCTGGTTCATCATGTGTGGGCACTGTGCAACGAACATTTTATTATCCAAAATATGCTTGCTCTTCTTTGGCATGTTCCTCTTCCATTTTTCTTTAATAAGTACTCTCTCCGTTCCTAAATACAAGTCTTTGTATAGATTCCACCATGGACTACATATGGAGCAAAATGAGTGAATCTACACTCTAAAATGTATCTGGATACATCTGTATGTGATCCATAGTGGAAATCTCTACCAAGACTTTTATTTTGGAACGGAGGGAGTATGATAGTAGTATAGTATGTTCCTTGTAGTGAAGATGAGCAAGGACATTTGCAGTGTAGAGGTCTATACGGTCGGTTGGTATGGACACTTTGAACTCTTCGGGCCTCTTTGATTCGTAGGATTTTGTAAACATGGGAATAGGATTTGTAGGGGCTGCCCACTTGAATCCTATAAGAATAGCAAGGAAATGTGGGGAGTTGTGTCGCCTTTGAGAGTTACACTGATATTAATAGTACCGCACCTTCAGTTGAAGAGAGCTGGTATCCGAAGCCTTTCTAGCCATACCGGCAATACTAGCACATATATTCCAGCAAGTTCCACTTTGCTGATTTTACTCTGATGCTTACGGTTTTCCCGTTATATCTACACTATGATCTGTGTAGCTGCTTTGTGTCGCACTAGCAGCAGTTCACTCTTGAAGCTAAACACCGCAATGACTTACAAAATTGGCACCAAGGCAATGAGTGCCATTCTGGATGCAATGAAACTCATACGCTCCCCACCCGTTGATTCTTGTTCAGAATATGATCCTAATGACTATTATAACCTCGAGGAGTCAAAGGCAGATGGCATGTCCTGTTCACCCATCAAGGTGCCAGTTCTAATTTGGCAAGGTTTTATTGATTTCGTGTATCTTGCATATGGTGTCTTGCATTTCTTCTACTTTGTTGCACCGCCATCTGCTTAGTTTACTCATCATATATGTCGAGATGCCATGCCGATCCATTATCCATATATTTTCCATTTGTCACCATACCATGTTTTTCCACTCAAATGTTGTTCTTGTGCATCAGACATCAAAAAGGAAGAGGGTGATTGCCGAACCTAAAGGAGCACCAGCAAAATCCTTGGAAAACATGGTTGTGCCGGAGAAATCAGACAACACCCCACTTATATTGGTTGTACAACCAATGACACAAACTGTAGGACCGACTCCAGCAGACTGTACCCATACTTCACTGGCCACACCACTAGCCGCACCACACAGGACCTGCACTCCAGCAAAAGGTATGCCGATTTCAGTTGCCATAGCACCAGCCGTACCACACAACAATCCCACTCTAGCAAAAAGTACAGCAAGTCCACCGGCCGAAGACCTATCCCAACTATAGAGACGGCCAATTCCTGCAGATTGGAACCCCATTCCAGTTATTCCCAGTTTAGAAGACAATGCTTGCAATGTTGTTAGGGACTACGTGCATATATTCCCATCAAGGGAAGATTATAGTGAAGACAAACACCATTTTCACATCTTCCTGTCTCACTTACGTGTAAGTGCTATTATTCATGGTGATTATTTTCCTGTTTTCTGCTAATTGAAGACATCAATGATTTACACTACATTGTTGTAAGTAGGTGAGGGTCAATCTGGATAGTCATGACGAGCAAAGCTTGCTTGCGCTTTTCAAGGATGCATTGCAGCAGTATTGGTGTTACCTGAGGAAATCACACTTTGATGGCAAGTCTATAAACGAATTTCTGGTGAAGTCTCATGTGCTAAATTTAGAAGACATTGAATGGAAAAACCTTGTTATGCACTGGTCTCGTTCCGAGGATGAGGTACTGTCTATGACATCGCATGAAAATTTGAACTTCTACTTTTCCGTATGTGCCTTACGGATCGTTTTTGCGGGAAATCTGCTCGAAAAAGAATTCCGATTTGAAAAGAACGACGGGATATCGCAAATATGCTGACCGCTTTTTTGCTCTTGTTAGTACCTATTGTCCTGTATCACTGTACTTGCGTACATACCTGGTTCATTATGTGACAGCAGTATGCATGATAGCTTGCTTATCAATTGTTTGCTCTAAATTATCTGATCTGTATGAATGGTTACATTAGTGTAGAATATATCCAATGCCAATGAAATTTTTTAGCTCTGCATTGTTCTTGTAAGTACCTGTTGTCCTTTATCAGTGTACTTATATTGACAGGTAGTTGTTCATGTACCATCACTCTATAGCTTATTTTCCTTTGGCCTTCATTTTCTACACATAAGATCTATATTTACTCTTACCATAAGATTGGATAACACCGATGGTACTGAAGAAGTTTAGCTCTACATTGCTCTTGGCTGTACCTTTTGCCTGTATCGTTGTACTTACATTTATAGCTACTTGGTTATGTAGCATCACTCTTCATCTTATCTTAAATATTCTCTATTTTTTATTATATTGTCACATCTATATTTACTCTTAACAGAATGTAGAATAAAGGCAATGCTTATGAAGAAGATTCTGTGGTGAACTTATTGAATTGCCCCCCCCCCCCATCAGCATGGACCGGGGCTTTATAGAGCCTGCCTTCACCAATAATGTAAGTTTGTCCTTCTCAAGGCTTCAAACTTTGTTGTGTATATTTGGTTAGGCATGACTGCAACAGTTGTTTATTTTTGGTGTTTGCATTAAATTGCATGTTTAAAGTTTATTATGTAGTTCATAAACAAAAGTTTGTCCTTCTCAATTTAAGTGTTCAATTGTACAACCAAGTTCCTTCTTCATACCATGTAAATTAAACTATACAGAGCAAGTGATCTTCTTTTGCACTGCATGTATGCTTCTGTTCTTGATCCATAATCCAGTGGTGTGGTGAACCTACCCACTACAGCACAATGTCATATTCTGCAATGTCTTAACTATGAACAATGTCATATCATTCTACTATTATTTAAACTGTCTCTTTATTTGCCAATCTGAAATGGGATAAATTGATAGCACACTAACCATTGATACTTATGAGTTCTTGATCTGTAATCGAGTGGTGTCGTGAAGCTGCCAACTCCTTCACAATGTCATTTCCTGCCATGTCTTGACCTGAACAATACCATATTGTGTTAATGCAATTTTAAATTGTGTCACTTTATTGGTCAGTAAGAAATGTGATGAATTGTCAGCACTGATACTTTTATGTGCAAAACCTGTCATATGTCTGCTTGTTTATCTTTCAGAGTGAGGACGATATAAGTGTTAAACAAGCGTAGTCTCATCAGCTTGCTCAGTTGCTTGCGCTGCAGCTCCCCAGCAGGGCTAACCTGTCTTGAACTCTATTGAAGTAATGTCGGTTTTGTATATTATTTTGTCGACGTGCTTAGTTGCACTGGTGGCGATCTTTGATGCCCCGTGTATGTAATCTGATGTCTGCTTGTGCTTTATTATCATAGTGGCGAACTTTGATGCCCAGTGGATGTAATATGTCGTAATTTCTTTACTGTATAGTCTAGGTTTTTTATTATTCATGATGCTGCAGTTATTTTACAGTATATATATCATGTCTTCGCAGTAAACCGGCCAAACCATAAAATTACGGTACATAATCGGGCCGTCATGCAATCACGATGTATGATCCGCATCATGGGCCCCGTCATCTTGGTCCGTTAGAAGGCCTAAATGTAAACTAGCCCACTAGTAGATTCGGGCCTTTCATAGGCCGAGTAAACCGCCGACCCTCTTTTCGCAAGAAACTCAATGGGATTTTAGGAGGCTGAGAAGTAGGTTGGGCCTGAAACGTGCTGAACAGCTCACGGGCCGGCAGCAGCCCGAAATGGACCCCAACCCATGATTGTGCCAATCAAACCGGGCCATAGTTAGGCTCAACTATATGACGGGCTTTTAACAGGCTGAAATTAATATAGGGCCGAAATGTTAAACGGACCCTTAACAGGCCGAAACTAATATCAGGCCGAATTACTAAATGGGCATTTAGCAAGTGGGCCCAAAAGCACAGCATCCAATTGACGGGCTAAATCTGATATGGGCCATAATTTAGCCCAAAGCCTCTTAAAGGGCCGAACCTGATCTGGGCCGTAATTTGGCCTAGAACATGGTAGGCTTTTAACGGGACGGATCTCATATGGGCCATTGTTAGGCCCGGACCGTGGCAGGCCATTAATAATCCGGATCAAATATGGGCCGACATTTGGCCCAAAACATGGCAGCTAGTTAATGGGCCGGCCTACTAGGGTCCTCAAAATCTTGTGGGCCTATAGCTGGGCCGGCCCATTAATGTCGGCGAAATATCGTGGGCCTTTAGCTGGGCCGGCCCATTATGGTCCACAAAAATCTTGTGGGCCTTCACCTGGGCCGGCCCATTATGGCCCGCAAAAATCTTGTGGGCCTTTACCTGGGCCGGGCCATTATGGCCCGCAAAATCTTGTGGGCCTTTAGCTGGGCCAGCCCATTATGGTCCGCAAAATCTTGTGGGCCTTTAGCTGGGCCGGCCCATTATGGTCTTCAAAATCTTGCAGGACTTTAGTTGGGCTGGCCCATTTAAACTTTATGGGCCACTTTTGGGCCGGTCCACGTGTCAACATATCATAGGCGCATCTCGCCCATTGGATGACTGACACATGTGCCAACGCGGAGCTGACACGTGTTTCCGTGAGCCAATCAGAATTTTACACATGGAAAATCCCCATTTGTCCGGGCTGTTAACGGGTTATTGGATCCAAAACCGAACCCGATAGCTTAACGGCGTTCCGTTACGGTGGATGCCATGTGTCGGTCACCCTTGACAAAAGCACTTTTGTGACGCGTGATTTATCGTCATGGAAGTGGACACTTCCGTGATGATATTTTTGGTAATGTCATGTAACACTTCTACGACAGCACATGTATGACTATCTTGATTATGTCATAAAATTGTCATGGATGTACATGCATGACAGAAAACGTGACCTACTGTGACAAACACGTATCATCACGCAAGTGTATTTTTTTTTGTAGTGCTACTAGCAACCCATAGGTACCAATCAGAGGTTTTGAGACAAAGATCAGATATAAGAGATGAATTAGGGTTTGAGAAGATATGGTGCTAGTGAAGATGTTGATGGATATTGACCCCCACTCCCGATGAGAGGATCGATGGTGACGATTTCCCCCTCCCGGAGGGATGTTTCCCCGGCAGAACAGCTCCGCCAGAGCCCTAGATTGGTTCCTGATACGTCTCCGTCGTATCTATAATTTTTGATTGTTCCATGCAAATATTCTACAACTTTTACATACTTTTGGCAACTTTTTATACTATTTTTGGGATTAACATATTGACCCAGTGCCCAGTGCCAGTTCCTGTTTGTTGCATGTTTTTTGTTTCGAAGAAAATCCATATCAAACGGAATCCAAACGGGATAAAAACTTACGGTGATATTTTTGGAATATATGTGAATTTTGGGAAGTGGAATCAACGCGAGACGATGCCCGAGGGGCCCACGAGGGTGAGGGGCGTGCCCTGGGCCCTCGTGGTCACTCCTTAAGGTAGTTGGTGCCCTTCTTTTGTCGCAAAAAATCCAATATCCGGATAAAAATCATGTCAAAATTTCAGCCCAATCGAGTTATGGATCTCCGGGAATTTAAGAAACGGTGAAAGGGCAGAATTAGGGAGCGCAGAAATAGAAGGAAAC